>NW_022589729.1:4909147-5045649 GCF_004348235.1 Phoca vitulina
GACTTCAGGATCATGACCTGAGCTGAAGGCAGATGCTTAACCAACTGAGCCACCCAGGCGCCCCTGTGAGGGGCATTCCTGAAATACTTTCTACCTATGATTTGTCGCTAGGTAAAGTAGGCACCAGACAGATCCTTTTACTTTATCTTTTAATGTTTGTGAATTATTTCCAAAAAGGGATTGATCATCTATGTCAATATCTCTTCCCTGCAGTTGTTGGTATCAAACATATCAACAAACCACCTGTCTTCCTGTGACATTTGGCAAAGCCCCGTGTACTGAGGGATTTAAATAAGACTATTCCTGCTCTCCAAGAACCAAAGTTCTATTAAAGCTATTAATTTAGATATACATAGGAAGAAAAATACAAAAAAAATGAGTAAATATTGAAAGTGCAGTTTTAGCTGTGAAGCGACGTTGCATGTGTACATATTACAGATGCTTAAACTAAGATTTTGTACAGTGACCCGAGCAAAATTTTGAACATCTCAACTAATTGGGGAATTATAGGTATAGAAAAGTTACACACACACACACACACACACACACACACAATTTTTCTATATTTCTATTTCTAAAATTTCTAGAAATATATGTGTGTGTATGTGTGTGTGTGTGTGTGTGTTATGTATATACGTATCTCCAGAAAATTTGCCAGGAATGCATTTATGTGTAGTGGATCACCCTATGTATCTTCCCTCTATTGAAATCTTAGAACATGAATAACTAAATATAAGGAAGTTTCCAGGGGAGACCACCAACCACCAGACCTAGCCCCCATTCTGTGTGCCATTTCCTCTTGCATTAGTAGAGTCTAAGCTGGGGCCCAACAGCACTGAATATGACCTTTACAAGAGCAGAGCTGTAGGCAGCGTGCCCTGTGGCCTCTGCTTTGGCTCTCTTTCCCTTGCTCGGGACTGGTGCTAGCAGATGTTCTTTTCTTCATGTCTCTGAACCAACTGTACCTTCCTTCAAGCTCAGCCCCCAACTCTGACTGCTCCAGAGCACAGTCATCCTCCTGCACCTGACCACCCAGGGTGCTCCTTATCTTTGTGGCCCCACGGACAATTCTTATCCAAATAGCTACGGGGTTTGAATACCTTCTTAAAGATACCAGGATGGATATTTTACCAGTAGTTTCACTGAATCATTACAAGAGACTTGAGTAGTCGTATTCCCATTTTATACTTAAGGAAAAGTAGTCCGGAAATACCCAATAACTTTCAGAAGGCCACGCTGCTGCCTTGTGGCTGAGACACTCTTCTGAACCAAGGCCTAGCTTTCCCCCTGCTGCCTTATATATTGTAGACTACCTTCTAGAGTTGGCTTTAATATATCTCTAGATAACTTGTATCTCCTATCAAAGAGACCAGAGAATTTAAAAACAACAACAACAACAAACCCCACGAGGCAACATAGATATATCTTCCTGGAACATTAACACTATTTGCCCAAATCATCAATACGTGCTTGGTTGGATTCAAGATCCTGATGTTGTTAAGATTAAGCTTAACGATACCTCTTTGCTTATGTCTTTTCACACGTTGGACATTTCACATGTAAACGATGAAATGACATGACTGTAGGGATCACAGGGAGACTCATCGCTGACTCATGATCCCACTGACCGAACTGCTGGACGCAGCCTCTCAAATCTCTCTCTTCCTTGGGTAATAAAAGTGTTTCTTAATCCCTTTGTTTCTTCCTATCCTACTGACGCAGCGCTCTCACTTGACTCATCCTCTCTCTTTAGTATAGCCGCCCCACACGTTGCCTGGGGACAGGATCATAAGACAGTTTAGGGGATACCACCTGGCACTGAACTTGAAATCATTCCTACTATAAAATATATTCTGTGGACTATAAAGACAATTCCATGTAAAGCAAGCAGGAACAGTACCCTGTATGGATTTAGCTGCTATCCCAAATATTTCTCCTGTGAAGGTGGGTGATTTTCTGCCTTGAAAAGTATGACGTCACTGTGACCCCGTCTTTGAGCATTTCAGCGCAGGAGTCATGGTGTCCCCTCCAGTTTATCCAGGCTTTGTTTCTTCCACAAGAATCCTTATGTATATAGAATCTTGAGAGTCTGCTTTGATGCACTGCAGTTTCCATGGAGGACCCACAAAATAGAATCCTCTAGGGCCCATTTTACACCAGTATCTCTCCCCTTGGTAGTAATAATATCTAACTCATGTAGCATTTTATCCATGTTAAGAGGCCTAGGAGTTAGATACCAGGGTTAACTAACTAATGTGGGTGTGGAAACAGAGGGGCAGGGATATTAAATAATTTGCCCAAGGTAGCACATCTAGTTAGTGATGGCAGCCAGGATTTTAAAACTAAGCCGTCTGTGACTCCAGAGTCTGTGTTCTTAGCCACTATCATCAAAGTACTGTTTTACTTTATTTTTTTATTATCATTTTTAAAATTTTTTAAAAAGATTTTATTTATTTGACAGAGAGAGACACAGCAAGAGAGGGAACACAAGCAGGGGGAGTGGGAGAGGGAGAAGCAGACTTCCCACCGAGCAGGGAGCCCGATGCGGGGCTCGATCCCAGGACTCTGGGATCATGACCTGAGCTGGAGGCAGATGCTTAACAACCGAGCCACCCAGGCGCCCCAGTATTGTTTTACTTTAAAAGACTGTTCACCCAAGCTCAGTTGGTTGAGCGTCTAACTCTTGATTTCAGCTGAGGTCATGATCCCAGGGTTGTGAGATTGAGCCCCACGTTGGGCTCCACGCTCAGCACGGAGCCTGCTGGAGATTCTCTCTCTCTTTCTCTCTCTGCCCCTCCCCTTGCTTGCACTCTCTCTCTTTCTCTAAAATAAATACTCTTTTTTAAAAAATTAAAAAAATAAAAGTCTAGTCACCCACTAAGAGAAAGTAGACAACAAAGAGGGGTGATCAGTATGCTCGCAGCAAGTTGGTAGAGAGAGTTGCATTTTCATCCCCTCTACCTCTCTTTGGGGGTTCATTCCATTTGCTGGCCTTCAGTGAGAGTTTTCCTGACATTTCTGGAGAGTGCTCACTTTCCAGCTTCGCACGAAACCGAAAAACGTGTGTGCGACAATGCTGTCCATCTCCAGAATATGGAAATCTCTTGCTTACAGATTCCGTATTTGGACATGGTTCTTTCCTTTGCCACCCAGAGCGCTGCTTCTGAATCACATTACAGAAGGCTCTGCTGTTTCTGGGACTGCAAAACTGCCACAAAGGCAGCAGGAGCTGAAACCGATCTACAAAGAGTTTCCCACTAAAACTAGACTCCATTGCTTCAGTGGGTCTGTTGCCGTGCTGTTGGAAGAAACTGGGACTTATATTTCTACATATTTTTCTTTAGGGGTGGAATCTTCTTTGTTGTTCCCATTCAGAATCAAAGTGCTGACCATGCTCATTTTGGCAGAGAACCTAGTTTTGAGATAAGGTTGGAAATGTTTGCCCCCAGCAATGTTGCTCATGCCTTGAAAATATTTACACTGTGACTGCAAGCAGTCGTGTGCGTAAGAAGATGGCTCAGCCTGGTGGGGATGAGGACATGGGAGGAGGGATGGGCCGAGAGCCGTTTTATTTAAAACATACTCCTCTTCTGGAAAAAACAAACAAACAAAAAAATCCCCCCAAAACCAAAACAACAACAACAACAGCAACAAAAAACAACCACACAGGAATTCAAAAAATATGCAGTTTTTATTGGGGAAGCAAGGGCAAACAAATGAAATCAGATCTATTTGTTTAGGGAAGGATAGGGAGCTGTGGCTTTCTTTATGATAAAAATATATTATTTAAATGTTAAAACTGCTCAGGTACATTGGTCCCTGGCTCTTTTTAAATAAAATGTTAAAAGTAAGACGAATGTATGGTGATTAACATAACATAATAAAATAAAATAAAATAAAATAAAATAAAATAAAAAGTAAAAACTCTGGAATATTAGCTTACTGATCATTTAGAGTCTTTATATTAAGCAAAGAAATTTTTTTTTTAGATCTTTAAAATAGCAGTTTTCTGAAGTAATGAAAACAAGAAAGTGCTTACCATGGACAGATGTTGTTTCAAAATACTTTATTTTTACTAACCAGTCTAATCCTCAAAACGGGAGTGTGAGGTAGGTACGATTATTGTCCCTGTTTTATATCTGGGGAAACTGAGGAACCAGGAGGTAAGAAATTTTACTCAGGGTCTGGTAGCTGGTGTCGCCAGGGCTGGGACTCAGACCCAAGCCGTCTGGCCTGAGAACCACTGCAGAGCACTTAGGGTTCTCACGGACTGCAGTGTGGACGGATCAAAGGGAGATGAGGACAAGGACGGTGCTGATAGCGGAGTAAGAAGACATTGTTTATCAAATGCCTGGTTATATATCAACATGTTTACATAGGCTGCCCACACCACAACTCTATGGGTAGGTGACATTATGCCCACTTTACGGATCAGTAAACCGAAGCTTAGTGAAGGACGATGATTTGCACCAGGACTCACAGCTCTTATGGGGCAGAATCAACATTGTAGCCTGGGTCTGTCTGCCTCTAACATGGGTTCTTAATCACCAGCTACTTTGTCTCTACCTCACTTGTTAGTTATCCTGTTAGAATGTTCTTATGTAGTAATAAGGAACAGGACATAATCAAAGCTCCTCATTAAGTGATCAGACAGTTTAGCCTCTAGTGGGTTAGGGTGGGGGGAAGGTGGTTGGAAGAGAAAACCATATTAGCCTTAGTGTGCCCACCCCTCCTTCCCCAGCTTCTAATTCCAATCCCCCAAGAGAAGAAAACCATCTTCCCTGCAGACATCTCTCTAAAAAAACCACCATTGTGAGATTCAACCGGTTGATTTTGCTTGAAGCTCCATCCCGGAAGAGTTGTGTGGCTGCTGTGTGTGGATTTGCCCGACCCTTAGTGAGAACTGATGCCTACGCTGGTCAGCAGACCGGCAAGTGAACAGGAGACTGTTTCTTCATGCCCCTCAAGGAGAATTTCCTTGTCCAACCCATGCATTTGAGTTGTAATATTTCCTTTTCTATCCTCTCCATCTCCAAATATTCTATGAGCAGAGTTCCCACATGGCTTAAACATACAATGTACATGTAGTTTTGCACATGAGCACCCCCTGGGATTCGGAGCATTCTGTGTCTGTCTGTCTCAAATTCCCTTCTCCCCTCCCCCATGGCTTTTTTCCCCCCCATTAGGCAAATGGAAGGCCCATGCCACCTGTTAGCATTACATCATTGGTTCCCCAGAACACAGTTGCACCAAAGGCCTTAAACAAAGTAGTTCTTCTTGTATTGTTTGTACTCAAAGAGCTGATATCATGCCAACTGATGTCATTGTATGTCTTTGTGTAACTGCTATGGCAACTGGGCAGGTGGGGAGCCTCCAGCTGATGTCATGGGGAAAGGAGGTGTAGAGACAGAATTTTAAAAAGCTGTATGCTGCTTTTTTCTGTGTGTGGGTTTTTTTGGCATGCATTTTTTTTTTAAACTAGCTGCTTTTAAGACAAATTACAGCTTGAGTACCCTAAATAAGAACAGACAAAAGTCCCCCCCCAACCCCTTAGAGACTTCTTTTGAATTTATTTTGTTGTTCTTTCCTCTCATCTTATATGAAAAAGTGTAACCACTGCCTTTTTCTTAAGGAAAAAAAAAAAAAAGTGAATTAGGGTCCCATCACAAAATCAGTGTGAATTGTTTACTTGGATTTTATGGAGGCAAAGCTGAGCGGATTTAAAAATAACTCTTTAAAGTCTCTTTCGTGGAGTTTGTAATGGTGATGGTGGGTAATTTCAATTTTTTTTAGAAAGTAGTCACTACTGAAGTCTTTCTCGTTTTCCATTTCTTCTGTCTACTTTAAAAATAATCTCTTAGGGCCCATACAAACTTTTTAATCATGATTTCATAGCAGAGTAAACTAGTAATATATAAAGGCAGAGTTTAATTCTAGAATCCATTAAAATGAATTTATAGTTCCTGTTTTTCTTTTCAAAAAGCAAAGGTAGGTTTTGACACTGATGAATGCAGTGAGTGACCATAATATTACCCTCTTTGAATGATCTTTGTGTCACCGCTGGACCTTAATGAAAATATGACTTGCCCAGTTGTCATGCCTAGCTGGCTGTGTACTGGGGGAGCACAGCCCTGAGACTTGGTCTAGGTTATAGTCTGGAGCTTTCTGCTGTAGATGCCAAAGATGAGACTTGAAATGGGGAGAGGCATATGTTACGTTCAGAAACTAGTGGACAGATAGACTTCCTGTCTTTATTTCAACACAATCGTATCCTGTCCACGCTTTGTGTTTTCCGGCCTTATCTCCTAAAACTATCAGGACAGATGTAGGACGTCTATCAGAGGGCATAAATGTGTTCTGGAGGCTTTCAGCTTATAAGAAGTCTCTAACTTCCCCCTCCTTTCAAAAGGAAGGCCAGGGTAATATGAGAAATAGAGCCCACTTGGTGGGAATAGTATCAACTCAGATTTCCTGGCCCTTATATGTACATTGTGTCATTTGACCCTCCTGATAATCCTTTGGGCTTATGCATGTGTGTGATACATCTAATAAATATTAAAGGAAAAATTTAAACAATAAACTGTGATCCATAAATTTCCTACCTTAAACAAGTGCTCTTTTTTGCATGGTCCTTTAGTTTTTGATCACATGTATGGTGAATGTTTCTGAGTTGGCTTTGTTTCATTTAACATTAAATATAGAAATATTTTCTTTGTTTCCATATTCCTTTCACAACTTTTAATGGCTTCCTAATATTCCATTGGATGAATATAATAACTTTTCCTTTTTTAAAATTTGTTTTTGTCCTTGGCCTTTTCTGTAAAATAGATAATGCTGTAGTAAACCTCTTTGTACATCTAGCTGGATATCTTTGGTTAGATCACTTTCTTAAGCTATATTCCCCAAAATGATGCTGCCCTTGTTGATGGGGAGGTTTGCACACCTTGCCTGTATTCATTCAGTCCAGACTCCCAACCACACTAAAAGGTAGATGCTATCACCCTCATTTTACAGATGGGTAACCAAAAGCACAGAGAGAGAAATTAACTTGCTTAAGTCACAGAGCCAAGAAGTTGTGTTACTGGGACTATAGCCAAGGTAATCTGGGTCTTCCAAGGTCCCTGTCCATAGCCGCTCTTGTGTATTGGGAGCAAACTTGTCTTTCTGGGTGAGGTCAGCTTATGGAAGAGTGCAAGACATGCCTACAGTGCCCGAGGAGGTCGACCATGCTTTCCTTGGCTCCCAAAGTACGAGGTTCTATGTAGGCCACTGAGCATATGGCTCTTTGAGGCAGATCAAATCTGCTGCTGGTAAATTGCCTGGCGCTGCAAATGAACTCTTTCCAGGGGAACATGCCACGGTTTGCGTAGAGAGCCACATTGCCAAAGTACCGCATGCAGTGAGATCCTCTGAAGCTTGTCCTGGATCTCCAAATGGCCTTGCGTTTTTGTTCTGATATTATTTTTAAATACATGCACCTGCAGGAATGCACACTTATGTCTCTGGGGACAGTGGCCTTTTCTGCCAGCTCTGAAGTTCTAGGGATGGTCATTGTCACTTTCTGTGTGTTTGCTCCAGGTGGACTTAGCAGTTTTAAGCAGAACCATGAAAACCTCTGTGACAACTCCCTCCAGCTCCAAGAATGCCGAGAGGTGGGGGGCGGCGCATCTGCAGCCTCGAGCATGCTACCTCAGTCCATCCCCACCACCCCTGACATCGAGAATGCAGAGCTGACGCCCATCTTGCCCTTCCTGTTCCTTGGCAATGAGCAGGATGCTCAGGACCTGGACACGATGCAGCGGCTGAACATCGGCTACGTCATCAATGTCACCACTCACCTGCCCCTCTACCACTACGAGAAAGGCCTGTTCAACTACAAGAGGCTGCCGGCTACTGACAGTAACAAGCAGAACCTGCGGCAATACTTTGAAGAGGCATTTGAGTTCATCGGTAACTATCTCCCAAGGGGACTTCTGGTCTTCCACCTTCCTTTCCCCTCTGGCTTTTGCTTTGATATCAAGCCCAGGGTTTATGCCTGCATTGCAGAAAAGCTGCTCTGAGGTGTTTTCAGGCCCTGCCACCTGGTGCTGCCAAAGTGTTCTTCTAAGTCACAGCCCGTTGAACAAATGCATGGGAGCCGCTGGGATGGGTGTAAAGAAACAGTGATGCTGTGTGGTGGGGAAATCCACATCCTTCTAGTTCTCAATGAAAAGGTGTTAGGGAAGAGCATGGATATGTTTTGTCCCAGGACTTCGAAAGAAATAATCAAGAAGAGGGCAATGGAGGCCAGAGCGGCTGCTGCTGTGGCTATCTGGTCTACCATGTCTGTCGGACCTCGCGAGAGATAAAATACAGGGAAGATGACACCATCTCCAAACTCACCCATGCCTCCCTTACGTTGGGCTAAATTAATCTGCAGGCTTAACTGTCTCTTACTTCCAATCAGTATAGCTTCTTTACACGAGGTCGAGGCAAAGGTGGCATTTGCTGAAAGGCTGCTTCTGAAGAATGTTTTTCAGTAAAACAGTGCTGTCGTGAACATCTTTACATGTCAGTCACACCAGTGAAGAGGAGACAGGAGCAGAGGGCTGAGTTGTTTTTCCCTTCTACTTGCTTTGTCTCAGTTCTTAAACACTGGGTAGCAGAAGGGTGTGAATATGAGCATTAGCGAGATGGTACTAGATTTCATAGGACTTGCTCCAAACTCGCTAAAGTAGGAAAGATCAGGTTGTGTAGCCTGAGTAGTTCCCAGGGAAGGGAAATCTAACAACAGCAGACTTTAATCTCCAGAAGGAAGTAACAGCCAGCCTAACCCTAATCCTAACTTTAACTTCTGCTGCTTCTATAGCCTCGAACTGTTTTAAGGCTCAAATTATTATTTGGGGGGAACACCAGGCACCTAGTAGACGCAAAACAATTTTTTTTTTCAAGTGACAACAACCTTCATTACCACAAAAAGGTGATCCAGTACTTTTCCTAAATATTGTAGCAGGTTGTTTACTGGCCAAGGTCCCAGGAAGAATGCACTCATGTTTGGTTCTCCTTTATCAGAAAAAAGGGCTTGGGTCTGGTAGATTTGCTGTAGAGTTGGCAGTTCTGCTCACGTCACCCAGCTGTTTTCCTTGCTAATTGTGCCTTCAGTGCAGGACCATGGACTACTCAGTCTGGAAGGAAAGTCTGGGTGGTCACTGAACTCAGAAAAATAAAGTGACTTCTCCAAGATTGTAAGAATTTTAGTGTCAGAAGGGAGCAGAATGCAAGGCTCTTGACTCCGAGATAGGGGCCTTTCTACAGTATGCTGGGGCAATGTTCCCAATGCTCTGTTAGTTCCGGAATGGCAACATTTGTGGATGCAAAGACACCTTAGATTCTTTATTAATAATATTTGAATTAAACCTTGAGCCCCGAGGAAGAAACATCTGTCACCAAGTAGATGAGGAACTTTCTGGTTGATATATGATGTTATGACTGCAATTTTATCTGACTTAATCCCAGCTGGGGAAAGTTAAGAGATTGTTTTCCATTTAATGAGTAGCATCAGGCATGCTTGTCCCAACAGGATTTCAAGCAAGGCACCTGCATTCCTTATAGGTTATTCAGGCTTATCTGATTTTTTTAGAAGGAAAACAAAACAAGTAACAAATAGCATTTAACCTGAAGAACAATTCGGCATCATAGCCTGCAGAGGCACAATGTTATTTTCGTTGTTATATCATTAGATAAACTGAAATAGTATGGTCTAGCTTTAGGGGAAGCAGCAGTTTTTGTAACCATAATGACATTTACAGAGAGTCTAATATAAACTAAGCAGAGTGTATGTTTAGGGTTTAACTATGCCAGTTTATTTATTCCTGAATTGGATGATATTATTCCCATATTCCCTGAGCCTTGTTAGTATCACTCCCATTATGTAGACAGGGCGGTGAAGCTCTGGGGAGTTAGGGGATTCAGACCTGGTTACTCATCTAGCGTGGAACCGGTGGTCAAACCTAGCACTTTGCAGCTCATCTTCCTATCACCATGCCTCCCAGTCTTGGTGTGGAGGTCAGTAAATAGTGTGTGCTGAAGAGAAGAAATTGCAAAAGGGAAATACTTTCTTCAGATACTTTTATCTATGAGAAATAAGCTTAATTCATAGATTTTTAAGATGGAATTTTGCATGATGTTTCTTTTCTCGATCCACTGGTGGGTAGCCAATAGAACTAGTTTAAGTTAGGGGCACCTGGCTGGCTCAGTTGGAAGAGCATGCAACGCTTGATCTCTGGGTCTTGAGTTCGAGCCCTACATTGGGTGTAGAGATTACTTAAATAAATAAATAAACTAAAAAAAAAAAAAGTGGTTTAAGTTAGATCACTCCTCCTTACTCCCCTGCCATACTCTTCATCTACTTGATATTCCTTCAGGGATTCTTTCTTTGGGACGCCTTTTAGTCTAGAAGTGTCATTAAGAATCCATTTAGGCAGTGCCCATAAGCCACTCCCCTGAGCTTCTAATGTATCTGAAAACTTATAAAGTATTGCTTCTTTCAGTTGCTCTGATTTCTGGGCCATCACTAGGATTCCTGTCTTTGTCATCACCGCCATGTTGGAACAGCATACACAGATGTGGGGGGGGGGGCTGGACAGTTCAGATGTAGGTGACGCCTTGTGCCTGATAACTGCAAGTCTTTAGCTACATTTGCAATAGTAGGCTCTTCTGGTATGAAGCTGAACATAGCAACTTTCTCATTGGGTTTTGTTTCTTTAACCTCAGAGTTTAGTAAGACTGAAATCCTTAATCCATTTAATACCAGTTCCTGTACAGAGCAATTCTATAATGTAAAGAAAGAAATGGTTTTTTCTCTATCACAGCTGGGAGAGACATTGTTAACAACACTAGTTTTGATAAGCCACACAACCTAGTGATTAGAATTAACATCCTTTATCAAAAGGGTCTATTTAATCAGTGGCTTGCTTAACAGGCCAGTTAACTGTGTTGCCTGCAATAAGTTGAAGTGAACTGTTACTATGAATGATTCCTTCCCCTAGTCCCCTCTTTAAATGGAGAAATGTAAATTCTTATTCATGCTAATATTGCTTTTAGCCAGTTCTGGAGGTTGCAACCGTAGGTCTACACAATTAACTAGTAAATTATACTTAGCTTTAAAGCCATTTGAATTTTTTTTTTTCTCTCTGCAAAATATAACATTGTCAAGTCTGGATAAAAGCTAATCTCTCTTTTTCCATCTCTTTCTTCCTTCCTGCACCTCTTGGCTTTCTCCCTTTTCCCAGAGGAAGCTCACCAGTGTGGGAAAGGGCTTCTCATCCATTGCCAGGCGGGGGTGTCCCGTTCTGCCACCATCGTCATCGCGTACTTGATGAAGCACACTCGGATGACCATGACTGATGCTTATAAATTTGTCAAAGGCAAACGACCAATTATTTCCCCAAATCTTAACTTCATGGGGCAATTACTGGAGTTTGAGGAAGACCTGAACAACGGTGTGACACCACGAATCCTTACACCAAAGCTGATGGGCGTAGAAACGGTTGTCTGACAAAAGTCTGGATGGAAAGGATTACTCGTCTCCATTAAGAGACGAAGAGAAAGAAGGATGGATTCTTTCTTTTTTTCCTTTTTCTTTCTTTCTTCTTCTTCTTCTTTTTTTTAGATGGGGGTAAAGTTTGTGAATGGAAACAAAACTTGTTTAAAAACTTTTTATTTTTCACAAGTGTGAGAAGAATTTATCTTTTGATGCCGTTGAGATTTCCTTCCCACGAACTGATAAAGCAGGGAGGCTAAAGGAGTAATTTTTTTAAGCCAACAATAAAAATATAATAAAACTTGTTTCTTCCCCTTTTCCTTTTAAGCTATTTGTAGAGTTTATGATTAAATAGTCTGTGCAGGTTCATAGACCGAAGATACTACAACTTACACAAATTAAAAAGAACCAAAAGTAAGAGACAGAAAAGACATTGAATCACGAAGGCCCAAGAGCTGCCTGGGCCGTCCACACAGGAAACAAAAACCCAACCAAACCAAGCCCTGTTGTACTCACTGGTGCAAAGAGAAAATCAGGGCAGCTTAAGTGGTCTAAGAACCCTTCACATTCTTTAAAGAGACAAAAGATACTGTTGATTTTGTGTGTTTCATACTCGGGATTATTTTCCCCCCTCTCTGGGTTTAAGAGATTTTTTTTTTGAAATAGCGAGGAACTGACCATTATACCATATGCCTTCACTGGCTTCTTGTGCAATAATACGGTGTTTTGAGTGTGCAAACAAGTTAGAGCTGGCAGCCGAATAATAGGCAAATAGTGCAAATTTGCCAGCTTGGAGATCGAAAGGAATTCAATAAAAATCAATTACTTTCCTTCCCACCTTTTTCCTTTAATTTTTTTTTTTTTTTTGATTTGATTCTGGTTACAGTGCCATAAACCTTGTTACATATGTATATCAGACTGTAAAAAAAAAAAAAAAGACAAAAATTTATTTAAAAATATTTTTCGCAAAAAAAAAAACCAACTTGATGTGTTTCTGTTGATTGTGTAAAAATTTATTTTCATTATATAAATGAAACTCATTTTGGGATGTGTCTTTTTTCCTCCTCTTTTCCTCAGGTCAGGTTCAAGCGTCTCTTACCTCTGGTAACTTGTACATGTAACATACGTGGAAATACACACGTATTTTTATGGGGGAAAGAGAGATGAGGAAGGGAAAATATTCTCTGTTCTCAGCGCGATTCAGAGAGAATGAGCAAGGAAACCAAAGAGCTCTGGTTATCAATCTGCCCAGTCATCATCCCCTCTGTTCTCACAGCACTCTACCCTCTTCTGCAAATGCAATTTTCTGCAGAGGGAAAACCTCAGGTGAAGTCACCTTAGAAGGATGAGGGGGTTTCTGCCTCAGCCTTTGAGCTCTGATGACAGGTCACTGCCAGATTGATTGGTTAGAATTCTGTGACCTTTCCAGTGGCTGTCTGATAAATATTTGTAACCATCTGCCATTTAGGGTTCTTGATGGTTCCTCCCCTGCCCCCTTGCCACGCCCCTTGCCACTTTCTCACTTGACATCTTTTGGTAACATTAACCACGGAGAGTGCAAAGCAGCAAATTGAACTCAGCATCATGAGTACAGCTTTCTTACCACACTTGGTTAATACATAGCTGGTGTTCCATGGGTTCCCAATGCATGGAAAAGAGGGCATGGGGGTAGGGGAAGAACATGATCTCAATGTTTTCTATGTTTTATTAAAATACATGTCTAGAGGGACTTGACCAAGGGGAAGATTCACAGCAAACTGAAATTTGCCTGGAGTGAGTAACAGAATTGAAGAGTTCAGGCATGTCCAGTTCTAGATGACTACGTTTGACCTATTTTTGTGAACATTGCTTAGAACTGCTATAACATAGTATTTTTTTGACATTTATTTTTTTAAATAGCTTTTCTACTAGAAGTGAAAAAGAAAAGTGAAGACCAAACTTAACAGGAATTAACTGAGAGCTGTTTGAATTATTTTTACGACAAAGAGTTAATCAGGTGAAAAGTAAATTTCTCTTACGGTGTTTTCTATTCTTCAGATTAACAGTTTCCTTGGTGCTAGAGCATGTTTAAGAAGTCAAGTTGTTATATGATTAGTGATTTAAAATACATGGTAATTTACTAGGCATTTCTTTTTGTTTATTCTAAATCCAAATGTTAAATTTCTGATAGAGTGTAATGTAAGCCTTTTTTTTTTTTTCTTTCGTTTCGTTTCGTTTTCTTTCTTAAATTTTTTTTTTTAAACAAAACAAGGAGAGGAATCAGTACAGTTTCTGTTCTTTAGCTACATGGAAATGATTTATGCTTTTTGAACTTGAATTTGAGAGAAAGACTGTCCTAGGGCAGACAGGAATCCTGCCAACCCACATACCAAGAATTCTGAGAGACTCCGGTCTTTTTTGCTAATCTGTTTTGAGTCACTTAACCTCTATTTCTTCATGAGGAATGTGAACCACTTCATGAAAATAAAATGGATTAACCAAGCTATTGCTCCAAAAACCAGACTCCCCAGGTTTCTGGGCCTCGCTAGGTGCCTCGACTAACTGGGAAATAATTTTGAGTGTCGTCTTCCTGAGGAAGCAGTCTCTGACCGACCGATGCATACATCATTCTCAGCATCTGGCAATGGTGGTTTCGTGCTGAGTGAATTTAATGATTCAATAGAGTAAGTCTGTTATATACAGATTCAGCAGAGACAGATGGCACTGTTACCTTAAGTTGAACAGAACAACAGCTCCAGCTCCTCTCTATACATTTATTTCAACAGTTAATACTTTTCCAATCAGTGCATATTAACCAGGATATGGTGCTCACGTTTCATTGAAGAGCTTGTGCTAGCTGCTTTTGGATCAGGACAAGCGGGCGGGAGGTGGGGCAGGAAAGCTGACAAGTGGAGAAATGTACAAGGGAAAATAGGAAAGAAGAAATATACACAACCCAGCAATGACACATTGACAATAAATGAGGAAAGATGACCTTCTGAAAAGGTAATACAGTATGAGAAAGAGAGAATTGGAGGCTACAGTAAAACAAAGATGAAAAGCTATATTAGAATAAAGAACCAGGACCTGAGTCACACTTCAGAAGTTGATTAAGATAGAGCACTGATAAATTGCTCTAACTAGATCTTCTGGAGGGTGAAATGTCTGGCGAGCCACACTGAATAGAGATAAGCAATATGGCTTTCACCTTGCTTGTGAGCGGGCTTTTGTAGATAAACCAAGGCATATTATCTTTATGTTTTAGTCCCCAAACATATAATATCCAATCTCAGGAAATATGGGTTGACTTTTGGCTTCAAGCTCTAATCAGAGGCAGTCATTATATGTGGATGTGAGCAGAAAATGTGAGCACTGGCCCCTAGAAGAATGGGCAGGAATAAAGTATTTAGATAAAAGAAGACTTCCTGCCCCTATGGAGGTGGTAGACTGAACGCCAGTGCTTTCCATGGTTCCTGATTTCCTTTCTGTGACCTTTTGTCAATGTCTGGTGGAAGACACATGTATCAAGGTGTGTGTTGCATGGAAAGTGGAATCTGGAGGAAGATCTAGAACCCACATTTGCCTTTTACCAATCTCAATGATGTGAGTGACTTTGGAGAAGGGTCTGGTGTGGAACGCATACCTGGTACAGGACTTGTGAAACTGAAGGAGGAGTAATGCAGCAATCACAGCTGCTGCCCTAAGCCCAGGTGAGTCCCCAGATCCATGAAACTGTGTGCTGGCTACAGTATTGCCTGGTGCCCTTTTCAGAGCATAGGGGCCGCTGCTTCACTTCTGCCTCCCAAATCTCATGCAAGTTTCTCTTAAGGCTAACCTTAACCCAGCGTGAAACACGAAAGGGAAATGCAGTTTCTGATTTAGCTAAATTGATACTGTATGAAACCACCATACCCCATCCTTGCCACCTTGGCATCCACCTACACTTCTTTTAACCATACATAACTTCCAGGCAAAGACGTTAGAAAGTGATGTTTCTCTCTAGTAAGAGGCAACCGTCACTTCTACACTTGAACACACGCTAACCCTGTCTCCAAAAGAGGATACATAACCCCATGTGTTGTGACTTAACCCATCTCTGGGTGAAGTTCATTCCTCTTCTGGTTGAGATCCACTCTGTCTTTGATATCCTATAATTTAAATACTGAGATATAAGGATATCATAGATTGAATTATGTTTGCCCAAAACATGTGCTTTTGAAATTTTAAACCCCAGGCCCTTTGTAAATGTGATCTTATATGGAAATAGGGGCTTTGCAGATGTAATCAAATTCTTAAAGAGGTCATATTGGATTAGGCTAATCCAATTACTGCTGTCCTCATAAAAAGAGGGAAATTTGGATACACACAAAGGAACGAATGCCCATGATGAGGGTGGTAGAGATTGGAGAGATACATCTCAAACGAAGGAACACCAAAGGTTGCTGGGTTGCACCAGAAACTAAGAGACAGGCTTGGAACAGATTGTCCCTCAGAGCTTCCAAATGGAGCTAACTCTACTGATAACCTTGATTTTGGACTTCTAGGCTCCAGACTCTAAGAGAATAAATTTCTGTTATTTTAAGCCACCCAGTTTGTGGGACTTTGTTATGGCAGCCCCATGAAACTAAAAGAAAAGATAACTACCTTTACCACATTTTATTTTAGTTGGTAGCTAGAGGAGAAAAAAAGAATTAGTTAATATATAATCAAATATATTTTTATAAAAGCAAGAAATATTTATAGTATTATATTTATAACTCTTACCACCCTACTTTCTACAACTGATCATATGGTCATAGCTGATGTTTATAACTGCCTTCTTTCACTACCCATTCCACCCACCCTTTGTCCTCAGCAAGTACCTGGGCATGGTTCCTTGCCTGTTGGGGTGACCTATATCTTCACCTTTGAAGGATCTGAGTTTTGGCAGTCCTGCCTCATTGGGTTGGTTTCCATTTACTTTGTTGCTGCACATGAGAGCATAAAAGGTGCCCTTCATCCAGATACACTTCTTACTCCTATAGTCTAGTAGTAATCCAATTTCTCCCCAATGGTCGTAATTACCCCAGCCAGCTCAGTAACCCCATGTCTGTTTGTTGGTTCTTTAGCATGAGAAGCCCGAGGTGGCCAACATGCAGTATCAACTTTCAGTTTAATGGAGCTATTGCTGGATCTTCTAGCAGAAACATCTGTCCCTTGGGAACTAAGCCTTCTAGACCAGCAGAACCCAAAGTTGCAGGGCAGGCAGAACAAATTTTGCAAGTGGATCATGAGGGGTAATGGTGAGAGGAGCTTTTCCCATTTCTATCCCTTGATTTTGGGACCCACAATCCTGGGTAAGGGAGAAACAGCAACATATATTGGTTGACGATTTAGAGAATTTGCTGCACCTTGCAGGGACATTACCTCTATTCCAAAGAGTGTCTTTACTCACATAGCACAGTAACTGAATTGTCAAAAGGACTATTCCACTGCTTCAGAGTGATGGATAACATGGTAAGACTAGTGAATTCCATGAGCATGAGCTTGTTGCCACACTTCATTTGCTGTAAAATAAGTTCCTTGGCCAGAAGTGAAGCATTATGAAATACCATGATGGTGAATAAAGACATAAGAATTCTGTAAGTACACAGACACTGATTTTGGCAAAAGCATTGCAGGCCAGGAAGGCAAATCTGTATGAAGAGTAAATTTCTATGGAGTGAGAACAAGAGAGTTCCCCTTCCATGACAGAAGTGGTCCATTGTAATTAACTTACCATCAGAGGCTGGCTGATTCCATAGAAATGGTGCTATTTCAGGGGCTCAGCGTGGGGTTCTGCTTTCAGAGGGGTTGGTTACTCAGCAGTGGCTATAGCCAGATCAGCCATGGTGAGTAGAGATTCATGTTGCTGAGCCCACACATACTCTCCATCTCTGCCAGCCTGTTTTGTTCATTATCCCACTGGTCAAAGATAGTGACTAAAGAAAGGGACCTGACAGAGGTCCACAGAATGTGTCACCTTGACAATTATCAAGATCCTTCTATGCTGAGCTTGAGCTTTGTTGAGTATTTACATGGGACATTCTGTGTCCACTGAGAGAGTTCCATCCATTTACTTCTTCCCCAGACTTTCTTATCACCAATGTTCCAGTCATGTTTCTTCCAAGTCCCTGATCATCCATCTAAACCATTAGCCACTGCCCATGAAGCAATGTAGATTCATACCTCTGGCTATCTTTCCTTTCAGATGCAATGATCAACCAGGGGCACTGCTAGAAGTTCTGCCCACTGGGGAAATTCTCCTTCATCACTATCTTCCTGGGCCACCCCAGAGTGTGATTGTAGTGATATAGCCATTCACTTCAGGATGATACCATGATATCACGCAAAACTTTCCATAAACAAAGTCAAATCTTTTCCTTTGAGTCCACTGGTCACAGAGAACATCCCATGAGGCCATGAGTGTGAGTTCCAGCATTAGAGACCTTAGGGATCTGGATCGCTGGCTCATTCAACTTCTTCTACCCGATCTCATAGATTCCACATCTACTTGATAGTGAAATGTTGTTATTCATGCCCAGCTTAGAGGTTTGGTGGGTTGACAACAGTTTTTCATGGGTAGTTCGGGTTGCATTATAACTTGATGGTCCATGATCAAGCTTCCAGTTTCAAACTGCTATTCAAAAGAAGAACAGTTTTTCTGAAGAAACTGTCACAGTTTGGCTCTAAGATCCTAAATGTGTGCTCCATGATTTACGTAACAGGTGAGTAGCTCTATACAGGATCCCTGTCTAGCACACACACCTCCAGCGCGGTGGAATATACTGGATCTAGATAGAAGAGCGGCTTACATGACAGCCTTGAACTACTGCAGAGACTTTTCTTGTTCTCTACCCCACTCACAATTAATGATCTTTTATGGCACTTGTAAATGGATTGGACTAGCATGCCCAATGAGGTATATGTTTCCTCCAAAATCCAAAAAAGACCATTAGACATTGTGCCTTTTTCTTAGTGCTAGAAGGAGTCAGGTGCAGCAACTTCTCCTTCATATTGAAGCAATACCTTGGCACACTCCAAAACACTAGACCTCTAGAAATTTCACTGGGTGTATGCCTCTGAATTTTGTGGGATTTCTTGCCCTCTGGTATATAAGTATCTTAACAACATATCTAGAATAGTTACTTCATCCTCATCACCAGGTAGAGTCAGCATGATATCATTAACGTAATGTACCTGCATGATGTCTTGTGGAATGGATAGTCATTTACGGCCCCTGTGGACTAGATTATGGCATATTACAGTTACAGTTACTGCAGAATTACACTAGCTCTGAGCTGGGACAGTGAGAACATATTACTGACCATGCCAGCTGAAAGCAAATTGCTTCTGATGGTCTTTACCAGGGGTTAACAAACATTTTTATTTCATTTAAAATAGATATTTTAGGCTTTTCAGGGCATATCATTTCTGCCATAACTATTCAACTCTTATTGTAGCACAAAAGGGCCAGAGACAATGCATACATAAATGAATATAGCTGTGTTCTAATAAAATCTTATTTACAAAAAACACTGTAGCCCGGATTTTACCCATGGGCTGTAATTTGCCAACTCCTGGTCTTTATTAACAAGTATAGGGAAATAAACATCTGTCAGATCAATATCACTTACCTTGTGCCAGGCGCTATGTTGATTTCTTCCAACAATAAAACCACATGTGGAATAGTGGCTTTAATTGGAGCCAACACCTGACTGAGATCTTAAAAACCCACTACCATTCTTTAAAATTCATCTGTTTCTGCATAGGGCAAATATGAGAAATAAATGGGGACGTAGCAAAAATCACCATCCTTCCATCTTTTTTTAGCTCTTGTTGGCGGCCCTAATCTCCACAATCTCTTTGGGAGTGCAATATTGTTTTTTGTTTACTACTTTGGCATGTAGCTTATTGCTGTATAACAAAGAACTCCAAAACTTAGTGACTTAAAACAATAACAATATTTTTTTTTTATTCATTAATGTGAAATTCAGTTAGGTTCAACAGAGACCGTTCATCTCTGATAAACTCATCAGGATAAGAAATGTCATCTGGGACTGGAGAATCTGCTTCCAAGATGTCTTGCTCAAATACTTTTTATATTTGGCTTGGATCTCAACCATGGCTGTCCACTGGATATCTTGGCTCCTCTTCACAATGGCCTCTCCATGGGGATGCTTGGGCTTCCTGAAAACATGGCAGCTCTTTTTCAAGAAGCCTGGAGGAAAGCTGCAAAACTTCTAAATCACCTAGACTCAGAAGTCCCGTTATCAACTGAATCACTAATAGAAGCTCAGATTCAAGGAGAGGGATATTATACTCCACCTCTCAATGACAAAAATGGCAAAGAATTTGTAGCCATCTGTAATCCATCACTAGTGTTGTAGTTCAAGAATAACATGTGAACTCTACTCTTGACCCAAAGATTATCTTTTTCCATCCTCGAAACACAAGCCCTGAGGAATGGAGATAAAGGACACCAGAGGAGTTTTATCTATTTTATGTTGCTTATGCATCTTGTTCCAATAGGAGTGGTCCATTTCCTAAGAACCAAATCACCCATCTTCTTATTTTATCCAGATCAGACTTCTACAACATAATAGATTTTTGAAGTGACTGGTTTGAGAGGCATTTTATAACTCATGGCTAATTCTCTGAACTGCCTTTTCCTCCCTTTGGCTTGATATATTACAAAGACAAACCTGAATGTTCCTCAAGGGAAAAAAAATCAACAGATCTGTTGTATCTCTATGTGCTATTAGACAATGTCTAAAGGATTAGTGACCAAACTACTGGCCTTGTATCAGAACTTGGAATGATCCCTCACCACTGGGAGAATGGATGCCCCAGTTGGGTGCACACAGCGTGAGTTTTTAGCCTTTGTGACTTGGTGCTTGGATTCTTATTCAACAACTGTGGGACCTGGGAAATAGTCTCTGTTTTATCTTTGGTTTACTCAGAAGTAGACCCTGAGGATGAATTCCAGAACAAGTAGTTGAGCAGGTGATCTCTGCTAAGGCCAGTAAGGGAGAGGGGAATTGACATTGGATAGGGAAAGAAGACAATGAAGAATAAGTTATCAACAGTTACCACTGTGAACAACTGGAGCTTAATTCCAGTGTAGAACATGAAACTCAGAATTATTCTCCCAAGGGGTGAAAGAGCTGGGGAATTTAGATGAAGGTTAATTAGGTAAGGGAGGAAGCATCAGTTCCCTGGCACTTCTAGTCTTAGGGGGCAGGCAGAGTGACCAGGGAAAGTCCTCAGGCAAAGAGTCACAGTTCTTAACTAACACTTAACTGACTAAGCCACCCAGACATCCATGATTGGACAATTCTATACATTACTCAAGGCTCACCACAGTAAGTGTAGTCACCATACAATGTTAGAATATTATTGACTATATTCTCTATGCTGTACTTTTCATCGCCATGACTTATTTATTTTGTAACTATAAGTTTGCACCTCTTAATCTCCTTTATCTATTTCCCTCATCTCCCCACTCACCCCTCCCCTCTGGCAACCACCAGTTTGTTCTCTGTATTGAAGAGTCTATTTGTTTTTTGTTTGTGTGTTCATTTGTTTTGTTTTTTAGATTCCATATATAGTGAAATCATGTGGTATAGAGAGTCCAGAAATAAACCCACACCTATACGGCCAATGAATCTATGACGAAGGAGGTGAGATATACACTGAGCAATATTTTACATGACTTACATTGTAACCAATTAAGAGAAGCTAGACAGGCAGAGGCAAAGGCCAAAAGAAGAGAAGAAAACACAACTATTGATCTCGGTTCCCAAAGGGTCATCACAGAGACATTTCCTTTCTCCTAATCCGGACACAAGCGGCTGGAATTCTCATGAAATTGATCTTCCCAAGCTGGGAAGCACTGGGCCTTAACATTTATCCACGTATTTGTTCATTCAACAGATAGTTGCTTCATGTATATCTTGCAGTGGCCCAAGGTATGACAAGGGCTCATCAAGGTTATACCCTTGGGGAGACCCGAAGCCCCTCTGGTAGCCCGTTCAGACTATGTGTTTGTGTGGGGCAAAGAGGCATTTGGCTTGCCCAATAGCATCCAGTTCTATGTCTTCCTTATAGTAAGAACTCAGTAAGAAATCAGAACATTTTTATCCCATTGGTTTTTGTCATCCAAAACAGTTGTCAGCTAACAAAATTCCAGAATATTAAAAAATCGGCTTTCATGAGCTGGTATGAGCCGGTCAGTGTATTTATGTGAGATAATATTCAAAAGCCATCCTCTACCTCATAAAGCTGTCATGGCAGGCAGCACCCCAAAGATCTATTTTTCTGTCTTTAGCTAACTTAAAGCTGTCTTTCCTTGTTTGGGATGGCAGGGAGAAAATTGCTGGGTATAAGTGGTAGAAGGGACAATGTCAGAATCATGATAGAATAGCAGCAACATAATTGTTATTATAATTGTAATGTGCTGCATATAAATGGCACTTTCTTTCCAAAGGTCTCACAACGCTTTTCTTTTCTTTCTTTTTTTTTTTTTAAATTTATTCATTTGAGACACAGAGATACAGAGAGAGAGAGAGTGCATGAACAGGGGGAGAGGCAGAGGGAGAGGGAGAAGCAGGCTTCCCGCTGAGCCAGGAGCTGGATGCGGGGCTCGATCCCAGGACCCTGGGATCATGACCTGAGCTGAAGGCAGACGCTTAACCGACTGAGCCACCCAGGCGCCCCTCACAATGCTTTTCTAAATATCTCTTTTAAATTCAAAAGTATTTAATGAAGAAGGCAGAGCAAAATATAATTATATTAGAATTTTACTCTGAACTACAATTCAATTCATATAAAGTGGACTTCTTGGAAGCTGAATTATTGACATACACATATGGACATTTTTATGGCATATTTTTGACAAAGGAAGTCCCAGGCTATGCGTCTTTGAGGAGAGCATTAAACAGAGGTGCTAACACATTTCCACCTAATGGGGAGACAATTGCCAGGAAGCAGATGGAGTTGAAAAACAAGAACCAGCATCTCTCTACCCTCAGCCCCACATTCTTGCTAGAGGTATTTTAAATGACATGGTGCCAGGACTCCAATAAAAGATGAAATCTTTTGTTCCTGGAATAGCAGAAGAGGCTGGAAGTATTTTTGTCAGATGGCAGGTGTATAAGAAGAATTCAATCCAAATAAGTACCTAAGACAAAAAACAGGCAACAGGTGAGCAAGGGGGGAAGGCAGAGCTTACAGGGGCTCTTCTCCTTCCATATTGGGACCACTCCAGAGATTATAAATAGACTTCAGGTGACTGTGAACCCTCAGAACCACATGTAAACTGTGTATGTGTACGAGCACATTCATTACAATGAGGGTGTCTATACTTTATCAGAGCTTTCTGTGGTCTTTTAACCACATGAGTGAAGAACTCCCTAGAGCCTAGAGAGATGTCTTGAGAACATAGATTTGACATTGCTCCTAGAAGTGACCTCCAAACGTCACCGGCTTCAGGATAACTTGGACCTTGCCTATCCCTCCAGGCTCTTACCAGCCATAGGACTTGCATAACCACGTAGGATGAAAAGATGACACATATGTAGCCCCCAGGTTTGGAGAAATGCAGCCTCTCTTATTGTAACTGTCCTTGGCAATCTGGAGAGCTTTAGAGCTCACATAGAGCCTCTATGTGTGTGCCTCTTTGCTGCCCACACCAGTGGCTTCAGATGGGTCTATGTGGTTGCAAATTGCTATGACAAAGTGCTCCAGGGGGTGCTGTGTCTGCCACCCCTTGGTACTCTGCAGCATCACATGGGTGGTTTGGATTGAGGGCATCACATGGGTGGTTTGGATTGCCTGAAGCTCATCAGGTGAGAAAACCTACAAAAAAGACACCCCATAATGCTTATCAAAATGGAGAAGCTACCAGCTGAGCTGCAGTGACCTTAGAGCCCGCTGTCTGGGTCTTAGCGTCTTTAAGTCCTAAGAGTGACTGTCCTGACCCACAAGCACCCGGAAGCACCTGGACAGTCAGCAATTTCCTTGCCTGTCGGAGGCAGTTGACCTCTGCTGAGGCCAGCTTCCACCAAAAATTGACTCCTGTGGGTCTGCCTAGGATAGGATATTTGCTGCTACCATGCAAGGGCTTCCCGAGGCCAGGCCCACTTGGCAGGGAGGGAAAGTGCGTTCAGCGGAGACAAGGAATGCTGCTGCGGGAACACACCAAGCCGCTTCTCTGTCTTGAAGATGCCTGTCCCTGAGCTATAGATTAGTGGAGAATGAGCCCCTATAATATCCAGTAACCGCAAACACCATTGAATCTCCTAAATCAATTAGGAGAATGGCCCTCCCAATCCAGAACGAACGATTGAATCCTTTTTAGGCTTGATGGATGAACAGGACTTGGCCCAGAAACTCCCATGGGACCCTCAAATGTACATATCTCAGGGCCATGCCCAGAGGTCAAGTTGCAGACAATCAAGAGCTTCCAGACTGGATATTAGATGAGCTGAGCTTACACAGATACCATCCTGGGAGGCTGAGAAGTTGTAAAATTTCCTGATTGTCAGGCATTAGGAAACCCAAACAAACAAACAAACAAAGGAACAAATAAACAAATGCTTAGGCAGTTAGGCATCACAACAAATGACCTCATAGCCTCCCCAGACTGGCTGAACTTATCTGGAAAGCCTCATTCATCCACCCGCCCCACCCCCCTCACCCCCGCTCCCAGATACAAGGCGGTAAGCTTTCTGGGGAATTGCTCAAGCTTTGATATTCATACAGATGTGCTGAGTACCTTGTTCAAAAGCAGGTTCCAGTTCGCTAGATGAGAGATGAGGCCTGAAATCCTACATTTTTACCTCACTTCCCAGGGTTCCAGACCTGCCGATCCAGGGACCACGCTCTGGGCAGCAGGCCTCGAAGGACACATTTTACAAAGAGGCCATCACCATGGAGACAAGTGGGCAAAGGGACTCGGGACGGCTCTCTTTGGGACCTACTTTGGGCTCTGCCAACAGGTGTGATTTCACTCTCCATACTCCAGTTTCTAGAAAATAGAGATGATAAGAAAATCTGTGAAATGGAGCTAATGATACTTGCTCTTTCGCAGCCCCTCATCAATATCATGGGAACAGAACTTGATGGGTGCTAAGGAGTTTCAAGTCCAGAGTACTATCAGCTCCTACTTAAGAGCACCTTTCACAAGGATGGGAAACTGCCTTATAATGAATGACCCCGTGTCCACAAAACTGTTTGGAGTTGGAGGGTGTCACTGTAATTGCATGCCATGGCATCCTTCCTCACCCCCTGTTAGTTATTTGTTTGTTTGTTTGTTTTGTAAGTGGTTCTTGTGCAAATACAAGATTGACAGACAAGCTGCCCTCCCTCCATGCCCTCGGTCCTTAGCGGAGTTGTCCTTTTTAATGGGCTGGTGGCAAACCTGTGGCTTGGCTAATCAGGGCTCATAAATGTCAGGATGCTTTCCTGGGGCTGATGTGGTTTTTCACTCCTGCATTGTATCTGACAGCCTGTGTTTGGCTATAAGTCCAGGGCATTTTTGACTAGTTAGGCAACGCCCAAATCCTCCAGGTTGAAGTTGAATCCCCTTTTACTGCTCTCGGAGTGCTAGCTGAGGGCACAGTGTATCCTCAGCGCCAGAGACACCAGCACAGATGGGGACGGCTCTGGGCTGATTCTCCTATATTTAACACGGCCCTAATTACCCACAGGTCTCTGAGTGAGGAGGGCTGATGAGCAGTTCAAGTTCTCCGCATAGAAATAGCCCCAGAATAGTTCCAGTGTTGTTTCTAATTGCAATGGATGAGCAGACTGGCTCATTAATCCTCCCCTATCAGCATGCAAACTGGATGCCCCAGAATAGCCCTGATCTCAGCCAGCCCTCAGCCAGCTTAGGGGCTGGTGGTTTTGTATCTATTTGGAGCGGGAAGGATCTCCTCCCCAGGGACGGGTGTGTATTGGGGGGTAAGAAGCAGTCTATGGATTCTGGAATCTTAGGTTAATGTAGGAACAGGATGTGGAAAAGTGAAGAATACGACACTGGGTCTGGGCAGGATGGGTTCCGAGCTGCTGTGAAAGAGCTGAAAGATGTCCTTCACATGTCCCCAGCTTGCTCTGGTAGGCTTATCCTTCTGTTCAATTCTCCTTGTTCTGCCCTTTTGGTCTCTGCCCAGTGTAAAATCTGTTATCAGTCATGTACACCTTAGTATGAATGTTTTCTTAATAGGCTCCTGCATGTTTATGGCTTTACAATCTATGAAGGTGATTTTCCTTTACACACCCATTCTATCAGACCTGCACGGCAATCTTGTGAGGCTGCCAATGTCAGGCATTACTTGACAATTCTCATTATACAAAAGAGGAAATTGAGGCTTGGCAAAGAACAGTCCATGAGCACCTCAAATCACACAGTTAGCAAATGACAGGTCTTGGACAAGAAATCAGATCTTTTCTCTGATCGTTCTGGGAGATACTTGTTTCCTTGTGAGAGAAATAGAATGCCTTAGTCATAGTTGGGATGATATATGGAAAGAGAAGCCTCTGGAATCAGCCAGACTGGGATTTCAATCTTTGTGACTTTTGGCATGTTGTGAGGATTAAACAAGACAAGGCACATAAAGAACCCCTAGTCAGCAAAGTGTAAGTAAAAATCCCTTAATGCCACAATACTAAGCTATCTTATACTTTCTCTTGAGGAGAAGGAGATAAAGCTTGCAGAGCATGTGGACCAGTCTTCCTTCCTTTCTTTTTCTTCCTCTGTCTCTCTCTCTCTCCCCTTCCACCTCCACTCCCTCTCTTCCTTCCCTAACCATTCATGAAGCCCCATGTATGTGCTAGGCTTTGTGGGAGACAACAGTAATTTGGAAGTCAAGTTGCCCTCAAGTTCCAGACCATTAAACCTAATCAACTGTCTTTTATATCCAACTGCCTCTGTGGTGTAAAGGCAAAGGAAAAAGAGCTAAATAGAAAAGAGGAGGATTATAAGTGAAATTTTGAGCATCTATTAGCCTCCAGGTACTGTTAGATATTTCTACGTCTATACACACACACACACACACACACACAGAACCTTTGAAGTATTCTTTACATTACAGAGGAAAATCAAAATTCAGAAAGGATAAATAACTTTAGTAAAAATGTTAGGTTATTGTCTCAACTTATCAACCAATATCAGGAAGGAAAAAATACAGATGAAAACCAAAAATAACAGACTTACCCAAGAACACATAAGTTGATGCAAATGAATGTGGACAAGCCACTTACAACCACAGACCTGCAGGGACACTTGCAATTATGTTCTCTTCCACAGGACCCAGTCCTTCATGCCTTCGAGACCCATCTTCAAAGTCACTACCCCTTTGGAGCCTTCCCAGAGCCTCCTCTTCCTCTCCCCTGATCATTGCCCAAGTATATTCATCTTTTCCATTTTTGTGTGCCCATGGTGTGCTGTATACACGGCCATCCTGCACTGCATCACTGGATTGTAATTTAGCAGTTCAGGTGTCTGCTGTCTACCTCTTGTGAACTCCAGAGGAATGACACCTGCAATGCCTGATAAATCAACTAAGAAATAAATGGGAAGAGTCTAGTTCTGGATGACAGGAGGCACTCTATGGTGATAGTTGGAAGTTACTAAGAACTCCATCTGCCTAAACACTGTGTCCAGTCCTTTACATACCCTGTCTCATTCAGCCCTCATCACCTCCCTGAAGGCAGTCAGCATTGTCCCTATGTTTTTGATAAATGGAGGCTCTGCACAGTCTAGAACTTCACTAGGTCAGGGTTGTGGAGAGTGACGGGGGATAGCACTGGAAGCTCCATCTGCATTTCCCAAAGCCTTGCTCTTTAAACTCGGTGCTTAGCCTTCTCCCACGTCAAAATATGTTGGCTTCCTCCAATACTTGGATAACTGGATGAGTGAGTCAAAGGAGAAACCAAGGGATGCGGGATCAGTGAATAACGTGAAAAGGGAGGAACATACCGGTTACTCCAACTCTTCTATTGTCTCAGTTTAAAATCTTGAATTCCATCGATGGTGGTTGGTACTGATCTTCTGAGGCTTTGAACAGGTGGGCCCTCTGGAGTACTGGTGAGGTCCATTTCAGTACTGCCTGCCCTTGGCTCTCTCAGAACATCACCCTCCATGACCAGAGCACTGTGGCCTTGTGGGATGCCTAAGGTTTTATTGTCAGGACTTATTAAAGTGCAGATTCCCATGGGAAGACCTGTATATCCATTTTTGGCCATTAATCTCAATATTCCTCCTCCACAAATGTTTAAGAAGTATTGCTTTCCTATGGCTGCTATAACCAATTAGTAACATTGTGGTGGCTGAAAGCAACAGAAGTTTATTTTCTCACAGTTCTGGAGGCCAGAAATCCAAAATCGAGGTGTCGATAGGACTACACAATCTCGGAAGTCCCTCCGGGAAAAATCCATCCCTTGCTTTTTCCAGCCTCTGGTGGCCTTTGGTGGCTGCCGGCATTCCTTGGCTTGTGGCTATATCACTCCCCAGTCTCCTCATCACCTTTTCCTCCATGTGAGTCCAATTTCCCTCTGCCTCTTTCTTATAGAAACACTTGCAAAGGCATGTAGGTCCACCTGGACAATCCAGAATAATCTTCTCATCGCAAGAGCCTTAATTTAATCGCATCTACAAACACTTTACCCTATGACACAACATTCACAGTTTCCAGAGGTTAGGGTCTGCTATCTGTGTGGGGAGGTACCATTCAGGTCCCTGTAGGATGCAGCTTCTGGGAGGAGACAAGCTCACAGTTCCCCCCAGGAGTTCAGGCCCAGGATGACTTATGAGGATGAACAGTCCTGTGCTTTGGGGACCACAGTCTAGGTTTCCAAGGCCTCAGGAAGAATGAAAAAGAGCAAACACCAATGGAGATAAAGGGATCTTTGGGCAGATTTCAAGCCCCAATTTTCCCTGAAGAGAGGAGCTGAGGATGAGAAGCCTTCAGGGTGTGGCACTGAGTGGAGGATGGGATACTCCCCTTTTTACTTTATTGTGAAATCTTTTCATATTTACAGAAAAGTTGCAAGTACTTTCATATGTTCTTTCCCAGATTCACCATTGATTAAAATTTTGCCTGTATATATAGTATATTATTGTATATATAATTTTATATACTATATATAACTTTATATAAAAAATGAAAAATAAAGAGGTCTCATGTAAGGAAGAAATCTGCACTTCTCCCAACAGTTCCAAGTGGCGCTTGGGGGTCAGGGAGGGTGGTGCGCTGTCATGGCGATTCTCCTGGTCTCCACCCCTGGACACACCCCAGTCGACAGCCTTCACCTGGGCCTCCTCCCTTTTAGCTCAAGAAACATGCTCATTCTAGGCCTGAAGCTCCACTGAGAGCTGAGAAGCCATACCTCCATTCTACTCCCCAGAGGTTTAGCTAGAATCTAAAATTGAATGAATGGTATGTTCAAGAAAAGAGAACATTTAGAAAAATAGTGTTATTTCATTGTATCTGTGCAGTGCTGATTGCCTTTAAGATGGAGAATGTTCCTGGGAAGGGCTGGGGCCAAGCCTGCAAACTTAACTGGGTGCCCAGGTGCACATACCTGACTCTAGGTCAGGGTTTGAGAAGTTTCCAAAAGGGTGGTCATTGCTGGGAACCCTGATGCCAATATTCATGATCCAGTGTCTGATTTTCCCTCTTTCTTTCTGGCTTCATCTCTTGTCCTCACCTTCCCACCCTTACCTTCTCCTCTCCCATACTCATCAGAGCCCACCCCTTACTGGCATGGAGTACCTTATCTCTACCCAAACTTTTCCCTCCTGTTGGAACCCTCTTCTCCATCTTCTCCTTGTCTGTCAGGTTTCAATTCAGATGTCTCTTCCTCCAGGAAGCCCTCCCCGGTCTTCTGAAATCTATATCGTATGCCTCTCTAATATCCTCACACTGTACTTACAGCCTTATCACTCTGCTTTCTAATAGCCACTTTGCTTGTCTATATCCCCTAGTCGACTGTATGATCTGTGAGGCTTGTTCACAGATTATCCCCAGCGCCTGGCACATTTCCTTGCATATGGTACATTACCCATAAATATGTGCTGAATAAATTCAATGACTAACTAGATTACTATAGCCATGAAGACAAAGATAAGTTGTTGTCTGTGAATTCTCCTTAGCATGACCCATCACAATTAATAGAAATTTGAGTACATGTCTTTAAGGGATTTGGGGTTAATTCATCCAAAAGAGGCATTTACAGAATCCTAGAAAATCCAAGACTGAGTTTGGGAATGGGAAGGAGAGGGCAGGCCAATCAGAGCCCAGAATTCTGCCTGGTGACCTGGGGAGCTGAACATTTCCTCATCTTGCCTTGTAGGAGCTTCCTCACCCGGGAGACGAAAAGACAGCAGGGGCCAAGTACAAGGACTCTTCCTATTGTGGAGATGGAAGGGGCAGTGCTTTGGCATTTTTCTCTACACTGGTATTTCATAGTCACCAAGCCATTCAGGTGAACACATATTGAAAGAGTGTCGAATTCCAAAGAAGAGCTTCCCACTTTTTCTCCATCTCTTTAGAATAATATTTAGACATTAAGGAATTTCCCCCCTTTTTTTGGAATGTAAGATTTCTACATCAGAGCTCCTTTTTCTCTCTATTTCTGTCCATTGGATGTTACACAAGGCTAAACCCACCTCCCTGATTATTGATTGCTTGGGCATCTCATGCATTCATTCAGTAAGAACTCAGGGGCCACTATGCGCCGGGCACTGCTCTAGGACTATGAAGTGACTGGGATACATTATAATGACACTTAATATGATTTATTTAAACCATTCCATTTAATTTCTTGCTTTCAACATCTTGTTTTTTCTCTCTGTCTCCATGTTCCCATACAAAGAAAATGTGAAAACACATACAGCACGCACAAACGCGCATGATTTGATCGGGATGCATTTTGAGGGCAATAGCCTCATTCGAGAGAAGAGATTAATTCAACACGGAGCTGCTCTGTGGATTCTGTGCAGGGGATGACTTAGAAAAAGCAGCCTGAGCCATGTTTACTGGAGCAATTAGAGCCCACTGTCCTCAAATGGATTCTTACATTTACAGGCAAAAACTGGGGTCAATAAAGCCATCACAAAGAAACGTACAAAGTTGCCTGGGTCTCTGGAGAGGTATTTGGTTGAGTCATTGGTGGCAGCAAGTAAGAGCCGGGGTTTGTTTTACATTCCTTAGGTGTTGTTACTTTGAAAAGGAAGGAGAAGGCAAATGTCACTGTCACCACTGTCCTTCAGTCTCTCATCAACCCCCCACCTCTGACCAAGTGCGCATCAGCCCTAAGATAACAATGAACACTTCTTACCAAGTAAGTGAAAGGATGGTTGTGAAGTATTATATCATTTGGGGGTCCATACTCACCTTTGTAACAACCCTCTTAATAATATAGGATAATGGAAACAAAGTATCTTTTCCTTGCAAATAAACCCAGGTTTTTCTATACCTGTGACAATGGGCAGGCTTCATGGTAACCAGCCTTGAAATACTAGTGATCTTCTAGTGGTGGGGTGGTGTGTGGGCTGCAGAATTGGGGCCGTTACTTAATAAAGAGCATTTCACAGCTCTTCCCAACAGGAAATTAGGAAGCACGGTACAGACAAGAGTAGGGATCCCAGACCAGGATACCACCATGCCAAAGGTTTTGAATGCAAAACTCCTTTTGCCAAAAGACCTTGAGACATTTGGGGAGAAGGATGCCAAAAGCTGTTTGGCATTCCAAAGGAAAGTTTCCCCATTTCATTTTCCCTCTAGATTTGTGTAGGGAGGATGGAATGTATTGGCTAGATGTAGACAGACTGAAAAATGGAGGATTAAGAGAAGGAAGGGACAGATGATCCACCGTTCTGCCTTCCAGCCAGTAGCTGTCCAAAGCACTATAATTGATTGGCATTCACTTTCTACTTTATTGCCAGTGTTTTCTTCCAGCTTAATGAGGAAAAAGAATGTGCCATCTGAGATGTAAGTATAGGCCACATGTGAATGCACAGGAAAGAGTTACAGGATAAACTGCCAGGCTGCTCTCGTCTGCCGGGGGAGTGTCACAGAAGGATATAGGAAATTTCTAGGCCTTCATGCTTCTGCAGCATGGGGAAGGGGGACCCAGATTTTACCAATCTGAGGGTTTCTCTGCCCATTATTGAGAATGTAATAAGATATCTCCACTGACCCTAGGGCTTCAAAAGGTGATTGGGGCACCCAGCTAGAAATAGTAGCATATCCCCAGTGAAAAGAGAGAAAGCTAAATGTTATTTAAATAGGAGAGAAAACGCTTTCTCTGATTTTAAATAAAGAACTGGCAACCCGTGGTTTGCTGAGTTTGCTGAAAACCCCAGCCTCCTTAACCACACCTCTGATGGAGATTCTCTTTTTGTGCTGGCTCAAAGTTAACCTTGGGATTGGAGCCCGAGGGCGAGAATCAGACACAGGCAAAAAATATTCTGGATGGAACTGCAAAGGGCAAGCCTAGCAGGGGCCCCTAGGAAAGGATTAAGAAAATCTCAGTGCTGCAATGTCTGGATGAGAGCAGGAAAGAATTTCCCAACTGAACTGGCTAAAGATCTTCCCATGTTCCTTAGCTAGACGTAATTGGAAATTATCCCAAAATGGTACTTAAAGTGTTATTGAGTGAATGTAATTATAGTAGAGTTACCTGAACACAGAAGTGGCTCTAGAATTGAAATCTAGGAAGACTTAATGTTGGCAATCTGGATGGAGGTGGCTAGCTGGGACCCTTAAGCTGAGGCTACACTTGCATTATAAACATAAGGTTTTTACTTAGATTGCACATCTATTTGGGGGAGCTTGAGTGGGGCCTGAAGGTGGCCTGTAAAGATTCTCCAAGTCAGATTTTTGTTACCCACTCTTCTCTTATCATAGTGTGTTTTTAGCTATTTCCCTCATATCATCCTGTTGCCGGCATAAAGCCCCGAGAATAAACAACCTTGGGAAGTACTGATGTAGATAATTGGTCCACATGGACCACACTGACCGCTGTAGTTAAGATGACAGCATCCAGCGAATGCAACCCAGATAAGTGACTCTCTGACCCAATGCTGCTTTCATGAGGCTTCTTGACACCAGGGGATGCTCTGTGTGCAAACAGTAAATTCATACTTGAAAACAGTTGTGGTCTCTTACCGGGTTGTTTTGTCTGGCCAGCAATCTGCCTTGCAATACATGCACTGTGTTCTGGGGACCGCCTCTTCCTCTGGATCACATGGTGGGAGCACCATCTGGAGCATGTCACTTTGCTTTGGGTCACTGTTCACTGGATGGGGAGTGGGGACGAGAGCAAGATGGGATTTTGGAATCAGATCTGTAGGCATTTAGAATTAGGTGAGTGATGGGCAGTCAGTTCCTCTCCAGGCAGCTGGACACATACTATGTGAACGTAGGAGATGTTGGTGTCTATGACATGTGGGAAGAAAATAAAACGAAAACAGGGATTCTGAAGGAGCGGAGCTGAGAAGGTAAGGGAGAGGCCAGCTCATGGTTCTCATCCCTTCCCTCAGGCCAGGCTTCTCTTTCCTTGGCTTCTCCGAGCTATGAGTAAATCCTCACTAGGCTAGTTTCCCCTTTTATGGCTTAAGCTTGGCCTGAGTGGTTCCTGTTACTTGGAGCTTCAATAGTCCTCCCTTGGGAAGTGGCTCAAAAATGTTTGTAATCCCAGGACCCTGGAGCACCAGGCATCTGAGAACGAGATGCGCCATCCTAAGAATGTTCACTTGCTTTAGCTGGATTGTGCCAGACTTTGTCTTTAAGTCTCTGTAGACTTTGTGGGTAATCATGACTTGTAGTTAAGTCCTCATTCTGGAGGGTAGATGTTGAAGAAGGATCAGACACATTATATTCAGCATTACAGGTGATTCAGCTTTAGATCCTGAGGATTTGTTCAGTTATTTTGGGCCATGAGAGACCAGAATGTTGAGCCATAACTGAACACGCATCACACCTGTTCAGAAGGGAGTTTTCATCTTTAGAGTGAACAAGAGGCCATTTGTACCACTTTACTCATCTCAATTTACTCCGACATCCCTCCCATGAAGGTGTTATGAGCAAGTAGCAAATTTCCCGAATTGAGAAGATGAGGCCTAGAGAAGTATGTGTTCAAGATCTTTTTTTTTTCTTTTGAGATCCGTTAAGAGAAGAATATATGAGTAAGCCCTTCTCTTGAGAGCCTGTGCTCATCATACACATGACCCAGCAACTGAATGGCTAGGCATATACTCAAAAGAATTAAAACTTATGTCCACAAAAAAGTTGTTTGGAAATGTTCACAGCACCATTATTCTTCATAGCCTGAAAGTGGAAACAACCTAAACATTCATCAAATAATAATGGTAAAAAATTTTGGTATAGCCACATCTAGGCTATTACTCAGGCACAAAAAAAGGAAGGAAGTACTATTAAAGACAAAATGACATTCTAGCTGTTAAAAAAAAAAAACAAACAGCATTTTAACATTCAGGACACTTGTTAAAGCAAGATAAAGAAGAGCTGATCCAAGGAGGAACATCATGCTGAGTATAGGAACCACTGCATGCGGTCTTTCCCTGGGCAAGAGAGATTGGACATGACTCCCAAGACAGCACGGGCAAGTGGGGGTTTATAAGCAAGAAGCAGGGTGGGGATCAGTGGAGAGAAAATTCCTAAGAGGAAACATCAGAGTTAAGGGGAAATTCTGGTTAAACTGACCCAGCAGGATTCCTGCTGAAGTCAGGCTGGAGTGATCAGACGTCACCCGGAGAACGGTGGAGAACAAGGAGCTTGAACAGACACAGAGGGTGGGGTTCTTAGCAGAGTTCTTGTTAAAATCAGATGATGCTGAGACAGACACCAAGTCCGAAAGTCAAGGCCCAGCTGAAAAGTTCAGGGGAGGCTCAATAGTGTTGGTCAAGGAGAGATTCTGTCAGTACTGATGCCAGACCACCCCGTGGACGACCCTTGAAGACATTACGCCCAGCAAAGGCAGCTAGACACAGAAGGCCACAGAGTATAGGCTTCCAGTTACATGAAATACTCAGGGGCTCGCTTCGGCAGCACATATACTAAAATACTCAGAATAGGTGAATTCATAGAGACCGAAAGTAGCATAGCGGTTGCTGGGGCCTGGTGGGCAGGGGAATACCTATACTGACTGATAACGGGCTTTCTTTTTGTGGTGAGGAAAATGTTCCGCAACTAGATAGTGGTGAGGGTTGCATGATTTGGCGACTGCACTAAAAACCACTGAATGGTACAACTTAAAAAGGTGAATTTTATGGTGTGTGAATTAAGTGTCAATTTTTGCAAAGTGAATATCCATCCTTCTCCTGACCTGTTGTGTGGAGAAGGCTGGCCTTCTCATCTGGGGCAGGTGGGAAAACAAGGTTTCTCCCTTCCTTGTCAGTATCCCCAGTATGAGGAGAGTAAAGAATGAAAGACACAGAAGCTACATTTCGGCTCACTGCCCACTGAACCTGGCAAGAACACGGGAGAACTCACAGACCATCTCTGCAGTGAACATCTTAGGAAAATTAGCTCAGACCCAACACGAGCCCTGTGGTCTAAAGGAGAGGCCAGTGGTCTTGTCCTTCCCAGATCACTCACTGAGTATACTTAGTGACAACTCTTCGACCGTACCTCGTGAGTGCTGAAGTAGCTGGAGATCTTGTTAAAATGCAGAATCTGACTGAGCAGGTCTGGGGTGGGGCCCGGATTCTGCATATCTAACCCTAATCCTACCCCTGTGGATGATGCCAACCTGACTGATCCCCAAATCACACTTGGAATAGTAAGGCAACAAGTAAGCAGGAATTCTATTTATCAGGGAAGGCTCCCTGGAAGAGGAGTTTAGACCAGGTTTTGGAGGCAGAAAGCACAGATGATTTGCCAGGGCAGACAATGATCTTCCAAGAGCTGGGATCAAATGGTTGAAAGGTGGAAACATGGGAAGCTGGTATAAACGAATGACAGGCAGGCTGGCTTGGCTCTCCCAGGGAGGGAGAGACATGTGGTGGGGGAAAAAAAGAATAGAGGATCAAGGAACTCTTTTGACATCTGGACGTGTCACACTCGGCCAGGAATTCCGAGGCTGTGTTGGCTGGAATGTTGCTGGCCTGGGAGCCCTCCATAGGTATCAGTCTGGCTGTGCAGTCCAATTAGGAGAGGAAATAAATACATTTCTTTCTTTCACTTTATTTTATTTTAAAGATTTTATTTATTTATTTGACAGAGAGAGAGAGAGAACACGAGCACAAGCAGGGGGAGCGGCAGGTAGATAGAGAGGGAGAAGCAGACTCTCCGCTGAGCAAGGAGCCCGATGTGGGACTCGATCCCAGGACCCCGGGATCATGACCTGAGCTCAAGGCAGATGCTTAACCAACTGAGCCTCCCAGGTGCCCCTCTTTCACTTTATTTTAAAGATGCTTATCTTTCTCTTCTCAATGCAGGGCACATGTTTCCTGCTCTTTTAAAAATGGTTTCATGTCACTAGGTATATGTCTTTTAAAAGGTGCCAAATGACATGCCTCTTTTCTTTCCCTTTGAAATGGTGATTTACAGTCCTGACTGCAGCTTCGAATGATCTGAGGAGCTGTGTAGACCATCAGCGCTCAAGCCTCAGCTTTAGACTTTTTGATGTAGTAGGTCTGAGGTAGGGGCTCAGAAGAAGTATTTTTGGAAAACTATCCAAGTAATTTGAATGTGCAGCCACAGATCTCTGACCCGATTCTACCACCTTTTGTGCACCTACCAGGGTCCGCACTGAGCTTCCTTGGATTACCTACTAAGAGGCTGTCCAAAGAGTCCAAGGTTGGGCGGTTTCATAAACTCTTTATAAAAAGTATGACCTATGGCTGACAGATTTCATGAAAACAAGTCCAGAGTTATTTGGCACCGGTCGATAGTTGTCTCTATGAGCCAAAATGAAGCCCACTCCTCAGGAAGGTATTAACTCAAGAAACTCACATTTGCAATTTTTCAAAATGGACATTGATGGTTTATGAGAAATGCCTAGGAAATAAATGGATCTAAAATTTTGGAGGAGTAGAGGATTCTCCTTTAAAAAGAAAAAACTGGATCAGTTGCTTGGAATCCATTTGGAAAGGAACTTAGCCTTAATAGTTATGAGCAGTTTGGCAAGAATTGGAGAAGACCAAAAATCACAAATTGTTTTGATGGCAGAGACTTCATTTGGGGCTTTATTTTGTTTGTGTATTTTATTTTAAAAATTCATTTATTTTCCTTATTTTTTTTACTTTATTGAAAATGATTTCCCTATTGTAAAATAGACCCATTTTAAGAGTATAGTTCGATCAGTGTGACAAATATATACAAGTGTGTAATCATCATCCCAGTCAAGATACAGGACCTTTCCATCACCCCAGAAAGTACCTTTGTGAACTTTTCAGTCAATTCCTCCCAGCCCTGTCCTAGATAACTCCACTGGTCTGATTTTATACAAATGAAACATAAAATATGTACAGTTGTATTTTTTATTTGAATTTTTTCCAGTTTTATTGAGATATAATTGATATAAAGTCCTGTGTAAGTTTAATGCATACAACATAATGATTCAACTCGTGTACACTGTGACATGATTGCAACGTGATCTAGTTAATATCCACCATCTCATAGAGAAAAGAAGGAAACAGAAACAGTGTTTTTTTTTTTCCTTGTGATGGGAATTTAAAGGATTTTCCCTCTTAACTTTCAAATATACGGCACAGCCGTGTTAACTATAGTCATTATGCTATACATTACATCACCAGTATTTATTTATCTTACTGCTGAAAGTTTGTACCTTTTGTCACTTTCATATATGTACACTTTTATATTTGGGTTCTTTATCCAGCTTAATGTTGTTGAGACTCATTAACATATAACTCATCCGTGTTATTGTATGACTCAATAACACGGATGAGACTCAATAACTCATCCGTGTTATTGTATGAATCAGTAGCTCATTTAAAATATATATACATAGAGGCACCTGGGTGGCTCAGTCGGTTAAGCGGCTGACTCTTGGCTTCGGCTCAGATGGTGATCTCAGGGTCCTCTCTCTGTGCTCAGTGTGGAGTCTGCTTAAGACTCTCTCTCTCTCTACTCCTCCTCCTCCTCCTCCCCTGCACTCTCTCTCTCTCGCAAATAAATAAATCTTAAAAAAAAAAAAAAAAAAAAAAAAAAAATAAATATATATGTATATATATATATATATATATATATATATATATGTATTATTGGGTAGTATTATGGATATACCAGTTTGTTTTTTTTAATCCATTCACTTGGTGATCCCCATTTGTCTTAATTCCAGTTAGGAGCTATTATGAATAAAGCTGTATAAAGATTTATGCACAAGCCTTTTGTGTGAATCTATCGTGTCATTTCTTCCATGTAAATAATTAGAAGTAGGATTGCTATGACACAAGGTAAGTGGGTCGCATGGTAAATTTATACCAAACCGTCAAATTGCTTTCCAAAGTGGTTGCAACATTTTACCTTCCCACCAATAATGTATGAGGGTTCCAGTTGCTAAGCATCTGGGCCGACACTTGGATTGTCAGTCTCTTTAATTTGAGACATTCTGTTGGTTTGCGGTGGTATCTCATTGTGGTGCGAACTGTGTGTGAAACTTCCATTTCCCTGATGATTAAAGACATTAAACATCTTATGATGTTAGCCCCTACCTCAAACCACACATGAAAATTAACTAGAAATGAATTATAGCTGTAAACATAAAAGGGAAAGCTATGAGATGGTTTACAAGAAGCATAGGAGAAAATCTTTGTGACTGTGGAGGTAGGTAAATATTTCTTAGACAACTCTTAGAAAGCACTTGAACATGAAAGAGAAAAATTGATCATTTGAGTTTTATCAAAATTTGAATCTTCTGTTCTTCAAATCACAGCATTAATAAAATTAAAAGGCAAGCCACAGACTGGGAGACAAGATTTTTAATAAACATGCAGAATATATAAACAGCTCTTGCAGTCACAGATGAGAAAATCAATCCACTTTAAAAGAAAGGAACAACAAATATGAATAGACACTTTAAACTTATTGTCGTTATACATAATTTTATGCAAGTGCCTAAATGTGATCGTATACATTTTTTTTTTAAAGCGCAGTCTTTATTTTTTTCATTTTTGCTTGGTTTCTATTTCCTTCTCCTTATTTCACTCATATCAGTGATCCCCTGGGCACCCATGGTAGCAACCCCGAAGTGTTTTCTCTGCTAATGTCATCACATAAAGATGTATGCCCACAGCCACGTGCACACACCTTCATGCACACACACAGGCACAGATATTTTTGTCTTTTTTTTTTTTTTTACCAAAATGGGGTCGTATTATCCATATATTTCTGCATCTTGTTTTTCACAAGTCCTCATTATTGACACTGATCCAACTCAACTGTCATAAGTCTCATTTTTCTATTTCCACTCCTTACTATTCCGTGGTGTGCATTTACCATAAATGATTCAGCCATTCCCTTTGTTTCCCTTCTCCCCACTCTGAACAGTGCAGTGATTGATGTCCTTGCACATATCCTTACTTTTGGGGATTTTTACCTTTAGGAGTGGGATTCCGGCCAGATTGCTTTCTATAAAAAGGCTGTGTTCTTTCCCCACACCCCAACCAGCAATGTGGATGTGGGGAGAGGTAATAGAGCTAGAAAATCTGGTGTTGGACTGCCAGGGTTCCATTCCTAGCTCTTCTACTTGTTCGCTGTGCCACCCTGTACCTCAGATTCCACATTTGTGAAATGAGAATAAGCGCACTTACCCCACTAGGGGTGTTGTGAAGATTGGAGGAATTCCTACCTGCAGAGCAGTGAGCATCTGGCACATGGTAGTTAGCTTTCACAAATGTTGAAGAAGCACCCAGCATTTTTTCAGAATCTATTTTAGACTCCAAGGATATGGCAGTGAAGAAAACTGACAAAAATATCACGTTCCCAATGGAGCTTCCATTCTAGTGGGAAAATCTGCTACAGCGTTCACAGTTTTAAAATATTTTTGTTCTGATAGAAAGTACTCATCACTCCTTTCGATTTGCATGTTCCTGACCTGTAGGGCATTTCACCTTTTCATTTTTAAATTTGACACTTCTGCTTGCATTTCTATGAACTGTCTTTTTATATATCTTTATATATTTTTTGTCTACTTTTTACATTTTTTAAAAAAAGATTTTATTTATTTATTTGAGAGAGAGAGATAGTGAGAGGGAGAGCAGAAGAAGTGGGGAGAGGGAGGAGCAGACGCCCCACTGAGCAGGGAGCCTGATGTGGGACTCAATCCCAGGACCCTGCGATCATGACCTGAGCTGGAGGCAGACGCTTAACCGACTGAGCCACCCACGTACCTCTACTCTTTTACATTTTTAATCATTTTTTCTTTAGTAGGCATATTCACACTTCTCTGTATTGCAAATTCTTTTTACCCAAATCTGCGGTGTGTCTCTTGACTCCCCATACAGCATCTCTTGCTGTATGATTGTTTTTAATTTTTATATAGCTAACTATTTCCATCATCATCTTAGAGCTTTTAGATGAAAAGACTTGGTTAAGTTCCACTGTACCTGTAGTTTATAAAATATTCCCAACAAAAATTTTGTTTGATTTTTCACATTTAATTCTTTATCTGTAATTGATTCTTTATATACAGTCTTCATGTTTTCTTCTAGATGAAGAGCCAAATATGCTGACAGATTCTTAAACATAGCATCTTTTTCTACCAAATTGAAATGAAATTTTAACATCATATATACTGTATGTTCCGCTTCTGAATTATTTATTCTATTTACAAATCTGTTTCTACCAATGCCATATTGATCTGCTCACACTTACTTTTTGGGGTGTGTTGATATCTAGTGAGCAAACCTTCCCTCACTCTTCTTTTCAGCTGTATTGGCTCTTGGTCATTTATTCACCTATATTGACATTAGGATGATTTTGTCTAATTTTAAAAAGCAGGAATTCTAATCAGAATTAAATTAAGTTGATATGTTCATTTTAGGAGAATTGTTATTGTCTTTTGCTCCAAGAACATGGTATGCCTTTCCTTTTAATTCAGATCTTATTTTTACATTTTAATAACGTCGTATAGCTCTTTCCAAATGGGTCTTGTGCCTTTCTTGTTAAATTTATTCCTAGGCATTTTATAGATTTTGCTGCCATTTCAAGTGAACTAAATGTCCTATTTCCATATGATAGTGCTACTGTTAGAAGACAGGAAATTGCTTGATGTTTTTATTTCCTCTTGCATCCACTCATTTTCCAAAACTATTCCAGTATCTTTTATCAGAGTAACTGGGTTTTGATTATAAAAAGAGATAAAACTTTCTTCTTCCTTTGGTTTTATACCAGTTATTGGTCCCTTATTGTATCTGTTAAAACCTAAGAAATGTAAAAATTAATGATGATAGCAACCCATCATGTCCTTCTCCTTTTTTTTAATTGGAACCATCTTGTAATTTTGCATTTGGGATAATATATTGTATTTTTATGTATATAATACAATATATAAATATAATATATTAATATATAATATGTTTTTGTTCCTATCTTATAAAATGTTATAATAATAATGGCTTGTGCATTTAAAATGCCTTTTCAGGGGCGCCTGGGTGGCTCAGTCGTTAAGTGTTTGCCTTCGGCTCAGGTCATGATCCCAGGGTCCTGGGATCGAGCCCCACATTGGGCTCCCTGCTCGGCGGGAAGCCTGCTTCTCCCTCTCCCACTCCCCCTGCTTCTCCCTCTCCCACTCCCCCTGCTTCTCCCTCTCCCACTCCCCCTGCTTGTGTTCCCTCTCTTGCTGTGTCTCTCTCTGTCAAATAAATAAATAAAATCTTTAAGAAAAAATAAATAAATAAAATGCCTTTTCAGAATCAATGGGTCTGATTTTTCTACCAAAATATATTTTTTATTTTTAGATTTTTAGATTTCATGGTATTGAAAACTTGTTGTGTTCTTACTGGCAGTGACATTCTGACTCTCCAACCACACCCACAGGCAGGAGCTTTTTCCAGTCTTCTTTCTCTAGTTGTACCTCAAACCATTCTTGTGTTTGTTTTTTTCCCCCATATGTCCTACCACTAGCTAGCTATCATGTTATTCAGAGAGATTAAAAAAAAAAAAAAGTAGAAACCTATCCTTGACTTTCCTAATTTGACCACATACAGATTTCTAGTCAACCTATGTGAGATGGTAATGATATGATTCTGATGCAATTTATTGGTAAGTTAAAAATTCAGTCAATCCAGCCAGTTATTCCTCTGGGACAACCAGTGGTATAAAATTTCCACCCATATTAAAGTAAATGAAGTTCGTAGGCCTTGGATATATGTACCCTGCTTATCCTATGTTTATTTGATCTAGGTTTGGTCTCTTCACAGCCTGCTGGGACTATTGGACAACATTTAGGCTGTGGTGACGTAGAGTTAATTTCAGGAGTTGTTTGGACTCAGCAGCATAAAAAATCGGAATGCAAAAGAAAGTAAAGAGACAAAAAATAATTAAGAATTGTGATATAATGTCCTGCCCCTGTCTCCCACAAAGAGAGGAAACTCTTTTTTTTTTTTTTTTAAGATTTTATTTATTTATTTGTCAGAAAGAGAGAGAGAGCACAAGCAGGGGGAGCGGCAGGCAGAGGGAGAGGGAGAAGCAGGCTCCCCCGCTGAGCAAGGAGCCTGATGTAGGACTCGATCCCAGGACCCTGAGATCATGACCTGAGCTGAAGACCGACGCTTAACGGACTGAGCTACCCAGGTGCCCCAAAGAGAGGAAACTCTTACAGAATAAGATAAGAATAACAATAGTTTTCATTTATTGAGTAACTACCATGTGTCAAGTGTGTTTTTTATGTCATCTTACATTGTGTCCATCACCTCTAGGAAGCAAGAATTGGATTCCTTGTAATTGTCCAAGAAATCAAGCCTCAGAGAATGTCAGTTTCTTGCTCAAGTTCTCATAACTGCTAATTAGCAGAGTTGGGCTCGTATCTGCCTTTGTCTCCCTTTGAATTTCCTAGGCTAATCTCTCCTTTGTGATACAACAATTCAGCTTTAAAGATGAAAAAAATCCATAAATAACTAGAAAATAACCAACTCACGAGCTATAAAAAATACTGTTTTATTCAAGAATAATGCCGAGCAAAGTTAATTATTGTTGTTTTTGATAGAATTTACAAGATTAATGCACAAGGGAGACAGTGGATACCATACATCTTTATATGAAAATGGTGCTCCCTATCATTTGTCATGTAATGAAATTCTTTCAGTTGATCTAAATTGGCTTTTTAGCTTCTCCAAGAAGCTCTTATTATTGACAGAATGAAAATCCAATTGCCGTCTCTGTTGCAGGAAGTTTACTCCAGAAAGTGCTAGCTGTTCTCCAGGTAGGTCTGGCGTCCCTTTTGGTGCTGGGCTTTGGGAGAGAATTCTAGAGCCAGGGAAGGGGTCCTGCACAGCCTCTGCCCCAGTCCAGCCCGTGCCCTCTAGACATGCTCATTCTGGAGGCCTGACATCTCCACCCTCCCCCTCTTCTCTGTGTACTCAGCTTACACTGGGTTCAGGTTTCTTTTTCTCAAGAAAGCCTTGCTCAAAAATAATCCACCCCAAATAATCCACATTGCGTTTCCCTTTTCCAAACTATTCAAGTGTGTACTGCAGGAATCATTCGGCTTGGCATTTAGTCGTATGCTACTTTCTTTTCTTTTTTTTTTTTTTTTTTAAAGATTTTATTTATTTATTTGAGAGAGAGAATGAGACAGAGAGAGCATGAGAGGGTCAGAGGGAGAAGCAGACTCCCCGCCGAGCAGGGAGCCCGATGTGGGACTCGATCCTGGGACTCCAGGATCATGACCTGAGCCGAAGGCAGTCGCTTAACCAACTGAGCCACCCAGGCGCCCCTATCGTATGCTACTTTCTATTACTGTCCTCTGTGTCGTAAATTTTGACTCTACAGAAAGACTAGGTCCTGAGGGTGAGCAGGCTTCAGAACCACATTGAGCTTGAAGGAAGGTGTTAATAAACACTAGTCCAATAACACAGGTTGACTTGACTTGAATTCCTGCCTATTCAGAAATAAATCAGGACCTGATCTGAGAGGGACTTGGAGTCTGAGGAACCCTATGCCTCCTTTATTAGCTAAAATATGGTGGAGGTTTACAGCCAAAGCACCCAGGGTACTCTTCTAGTTTTTCCTGGAATCTCATCGACATCTCAAGTTGACACTGGGTTTCAAGCCAGACCAAACATGTCCTCTGGCCTCAGCTTTTGCTGAGGATCTGGCTCAAGTGCAGATACTTCTACCTCCATCAGAAGCACAGTTCAAATATCCAGCAGCCTCTCAGTTTATACGCTTCCCCTGGTAGTGTCCGGAATATTTCCAGGGCTCTTGTTGTAAAATGATATGATATAGCACAATTTTCATCATGCTGTGGGGAGAGAAGAAATGAAAGTACCGTTGGATCACTGCCAGGAGCAGGTATGTTACCCATCTTTCCCTCTGGGGGATACAGTGTGCCTAATGCATGCTTAGCAGGGGGCTGTCATCCCGCAGGCCTTCTGAAGCATCCTGTTCTCCACCCTTCTTATCACTGGCATCACGGCAAACTTCTGCAGAGGGCAGGCCATCCTGAATTCTGGGGAGCAGCTCACAGGGGATGGTTATAAATCGGTGTTATTTCATAGGGGGCTGTGTGAATTCTAGCATATCATTTTGGGGATTAGCACTGCAATGTCTTAGAAGATTATGAGTAAAAAAAAAAAAAAGGCTATTGTGTAGCAAGCATACTGTGCTTTGATTTCAACCGTTGTAACAAAATGATTGCATGACCTCGGTCAATTTCCCTGCCTCGTTTGAGAAGGAATCCTGCCCATCCCTGCATGAACAGGGACTTAGAAGTCAGTGAGGAAAATTATTAGACCCTCTCAATTACGGTTTCTACTGGGCTCATTATTTGGCTTCTCAATGTGCTGGATGCACAGTAGCTACTCAACAAAGAATTGTTTGATTTGCTGATTAATTCTGTGGCTTTAGAACTGACTGGAATCCTATAAACAGCGGGCACTCCTCTCCTCAAAAATAAGTCTGGAAAATACCTGATGAGTTTGGGAGTATCCCACGGCTTGCCCGAGATAATGGAGTGAGCATGGCTGGAGTGAGAACAGAATTTGGGGGACCTGGTTTTGTGGGGGATTGTCCCAGAAGGAGATGCAGGCTTCCGGTCCACTGAGGAGGACAGGGACCCAGGTTGTTGACACAGTCCCCCTCCCTCCCATACAGGCAGCAAGTCCAGAATCCATTTCCATCCCACTCCAATCATAGAAACAGGCTGGAAAAGACCAAATGAAATGAGATCATCAAATCCATTGCACAGCCAACAAAGGAGGCTATCCAAAATGCAAGAACAAATAAAATAAAAACCTCTGGCAGAGCTAAGAGAGAAAAGACTGCAATTCAAAAGGGAACTGAAATTACTTTTAATAGATCTTGGTAAAGCTGCCGAGAGACCTCAATCTCTCAGCTCTCCATATTATTTATTGATTGGGCTGCCATCCTCGCTGATTCATGAGTGCTTTATAGAATTACACAACCTTTGGGTTGCAGAATGCAGCCCAGGAAAGAGAAACCTTGGCTCTGGAGCGATTTCTTCTTCAGCTGTGTGGTTGTGTTGTTTCTCATGCCTTCATTTCCTCATCTGGGAAATGGGGAGATAGACACAGGCATTTGTTAAGTCCTTCTCAGAACTCCTTGACTAGGCAGCCGTTGGGTAGTGATGAGCCTTTTCATCTCTCAGATTTAACGATGAATTCTTCCAAACAACACTTACCTCGAGACTTTTTACTTATAGTTCATAATTCGATAAACCTGCAGAGAGAGAGAGAGAGAGACCCTAAGCATTCCTGAACTTTCCTGCACCCCAGTCTGTGGCCCCATGGCTAACTCACATGTCTCTGATAGATATCATTTGCTCCATAAAATGTCTTGGGCAGATTGGTTGCATAAAGTCAGAACTTGGGTTCAATCCTGGCTTTGTCACCAGCTTGTTGTAAAGTCTGGAACAAGTCAATTTATTTATTTATTTTCCATCTGTAAAATGAGAGGATTGGACTAGGTACGTTTTAATGTCTCTGGCAGGTCTTAAAGTCTATATTATAGTAATGAAATTTGTGACATTGCTTCTTTTTGAAGAAGCAAAAAAAAAAAAAAAGTTGGCTTTAAAGACACAGAAGAAAAATGGTATCTTTCTTTCACTCCATTAAGAATAACCCCCTGTCGCCAAATTAGTGACATGGTAAATTGGGGTTACAATATTCAGTGTCTCTCCTTGGCTGGCATAGGCTGGTAATCAATTCTAGCTCTGTGAAATAGAACATTCTCTTTAAAACAAAGACTCTACCAGTAGTCTCAATAATAATGCAAATCTAGAAAAGATGGAAAAGGTTTTTTTTGTTTTTTGGGGTTTTTTTTTTTTGCCTACATTTGTTGTTAAATAAGCAAGATTTCTATTTGAAGCTAAAGTGAGAATAGGTTTTATGAAGCAGCCAATATCTGCCTGTATGTCCAGCTGTCTGTCTTTATCTCTCCACACCATCCCTCCCAGATCTGGTCATAGATCTTCTTTACCTTTGGCAATAGCGTTTTATCTACTCACTGTTGCATAGATTTGGGTGAAATGGCAAGGAACAGGGACAAGCAGAGGCAAAGCAGCATGGAATACGGAGAAGGCATGGCACCATGAGGGCAGCTGAAGGAGTACAGCTACACGGTGGGAAACGCAAGTGATGTGGAGAAGAAAGAAATACAGCACGTATGATGTTTGGCGGCAAATCTTGAGCTCATGAAAATTTTTGGCAAATAAAGCAACCACTTAATAAATGTAGTGAGGCCTTCCGTGTTCTCAGCATTCTAAGGATAATGTTGACGCTAACAGAAATCTTACATGCATACTTTCAACTGAAGAATATTTCTTCACTGTCCAATAATGGACATTGGGCATAGGGGAAAGCTCTGTGATGGGCATGGAGGGGGGAAAGAGGAATAAAATGGAAAGTAGATAGCACCATCAACAGTGTGATTTGGCCTGGGCCATCCCTGAAGGGCTCCACTACCCGGACCTCTGTGCAACCTGCAATGACTCTGCCAGTTCTATTTCAAGGGTACCACAAAGGGCACGTGTCCCTTGCCATGTAGAAACTCCCTTTCCAAACAGAATCTTCTTTTTTTCCAAATGAGTTTATATTCTCCTGTACTTCTGTTGTGCTCTGTGTGTTTGTATAATGACTTTTCCTTCTTCATTCTCCTGGAAAACTTCTACTTATCCTTTAAGACTCACCCGTACATCTTTCCCAATGACATTAACTAATTCTCCATCAGTTCAACCACCGTTCACCCATTTTTCTGTGCGTGCCTAATAACATCTTTGAGGAACATCTCATTCTCAGGTGTTATTCTGTGGTTTATGACTAGATATTAAGACAACTTTCAGCAAATAACAGTTATGGAGAGCATTGCAGAGGTGTTTGCTGCTTTTATATCCTGTGCTCGTCATCTTAATCTCTTTATCACTTTAGCATTTGCAGTACAATTCAAAGGCATGGCAAAGGATCCTGGTGTTTCATGAGTATTTCTTATTTGATCAAACTCATAGTTGTATTTTTTTTCTCACTTGAGTCGTATGTAACTAGAGTTTAAGCAGCTTCTATTTAAAATCAACAGGAAGTCTTGGTCAAATTGATATTTGATGCTTTGACAGTAGTTCCGCATTATGCGTGTATGAGACATACCAGCTCTCACTGCTTTGAAATTTTTTCTATCTGTTCCAAGGGATTTGGCAGTTTCTACTTTCTTCAACTGCTTGTGTAACATGATGGGCAATCCTTTTTTATGCATCTCAGGAACAGAATGTAACAGGTTCATCTACTTGGGAATGTATTCATTTCTTAAATCCAGTAAAGTATTCAGCAGCTGCTCTGCAAGAAAATAGATAGTTGTAGTTTTTTGTCTAATATCAACATGTATGTCACTAATATAAATGTGTGCCCTGTTGATATATTTCCATGTATTTCTGTATCCACAATAACTTTATTTCATTGCCAAATGATAGGGAAAACTTTCTGGAGACATTTCACATGGCAATCACCAATAACGCTCATAGCTAAGGGAAATAGTAAAAATATGAACACATATGGTAGAGAGGGGCAGTGACAGCCATACCACAGCTGCTCCCAGGCCACTTGTGGTAGTCATGTGGCATTGATATGAGACAAATTTCTATCTCATAGATGTGAAAATGTGAAAAAAAAAAAGAGTGTGTGTGTTAGAATTGATGAAGTGTGGCGGAGACATGGAATACATCTAGAGACATGGAATACATCTAGACATGGAATACATCTAGAAAGCAAAGTGATCCACTTAAGAGATCTGAAAAAGGTAGAAAGAAATTAAACCTAAGGAAGGCCAAAAGAAGAGACCGATCAAGCTGTGTGGAGAAATGAACAAGTTAGAAAACCCAAAGCAGGGCGCCTGGGTGGCTCAGTTGGTTAAGCGACTGCCTTCGGCTCAGGTCATGATCCAGGAGTCCTGGGATCGAGTCCCACATCTGTGCAGAGAGAAGAGGCGTTCCTAATTTTGGAATAATCTAAATAACGTGATGGTAAGATTTATCTGGCCTGGCACCTTCTCTGAGCCTGCTTCTCCCTCTGACCCTATCCCCTCTCATGCTGTTTCTCTCTCTCTCTCTCTCTCTCTCTCTCTCTCAAATAAATAAATAAATAAATAAAATCTTTAAAAAAAAAAAAAAGAAAAAAAGAAAACCCAAAGCAGTAGAATCTTTTCTAACAGTTTCCTGTTTTCTCTTATTTTCGTTGTATTTCCTGGGCGTAGAATAAAAACATCTGTGAAAAAGTATTCTCTCTCTCCTTTCAATATCTATGGTTTATTTAGTTCTCTCCTGTTCAATGGCATTGGCTCACATGCTGCTGGCTGTGGGTTTGAGATGTGTATCTTTCCATCCTGTTAGTTTACTAAGATTTTTTTTTTCATACTTGAAATAGATGGGGAACTGAGTCAGATGCCCTTTGCCCTCATCATTTGCTGAAATGATCACATGGTTCTTCTCTTTGATCTAATCATAGAGCACACATCAACTTTCTAATGTTGCAACATCCTTGAATTCATGGGCTTACCTGCAGTTGTGTTTGCTTATCAATTTAGCAAAATAGGCTTGGGATATTACATTATATTATATTATATTATATTATATTATATTATATTATATCATAATTTCATAAGGTAAATATTCAACTTTAAGTATATCTGAGCACATTTAACTTGGTTGTATCTGGGGTGACTGTTGTCCTGTGTTCTGAGTTCTTACATTTCTTAAACATTAACACCAACACTCCCACAGCAGAGGCAGTAGTCCTACTTAATAGAAAATATATTATAAGTTACAATATGGAAGATAGTAAGGGACTGGCAGAAGACTAAACAGAGCAACAGAGCGGTCTAGAAATAGACCTAAATAAATAAGAAATTTTAGTATAATTTTAAAAAAATGACTATCCAAATCAGTGAGGGAGGAAGAGACTGAGTTTTATTACCCAAGGTTAAATTTTCCACTCTGCTGAACTTCCTATCGACATATCCTCTGGTCTTCATCCTAGGTGTTGGCAGTATGGCTGGCAATGGCAGGAAGGGAGCCACTGAGATGTGGAAATTTGCAGAATAAGAGAAACAAGGCAGTTTTCCCTGTCATACCCATCAATCTCCATTGTTACAGGTAACTCTTAGGGGACCTCTTTTTGGGGGACGTTATGACAATATCATGTACTATCATTTCTTTCTTTTCACAGGAAATTGGAAAAGATTATAGATTACGGCCACTTGTTTATTGCCTCAAGCAATTACCTATGTTCTTTTCCAGGAGATAAATTATGTATTTTCAACAAGGGACAAAAAATATGTAATGTCAACAAAATCCCTTTGAAATATTCCTTTTGTTTAGAATGTTTGCTGTTTGTAATGTTTTTGTTAAAGAATTTTTAGAGGTCCTTACTCTACAATGAAAAAGGGAAGTTGTGGCTGAACATCCCATTACTGTATCTATTCTAAGTAAACTGATAAAAAGTCCTGGAAACTCCTGTCGTGGTGGCAGGGTGACAGTCACCCTTTGCTACAGGTGACAGTCACCTCTCTGTGTTACTTATCCTCAAAGATAAAATGAACTGTTCCAGCTCCAGGTCCTCAACTATTCAGATAATTGGGTCCCCCTCTTGAGGCAATTATAGGAGCAGGGCAACTAACACCAGGATAGTTCCTGGCCCTGGAAATAAAGGGGCAATAAGAACCTTTGGGCAGATGTTGATTTGTTGGTACTTGAAATTCCCATTTCAGGCAAATGAGGACAGTCAGTGTAAGATCTGTGCAGAGAGAAGAGGCGTTCCTAATTTTGGAATAATCTAAAATGCCACGGGGGCGAGAGATAGAACCAACCTGATGAGCACCAAGCTGGATGGTGACTGGAGAAAGACACATTTGGCATAGCCTGAAGAGATGGTGATTGGAGATGTCTTTCCCGAGGGATGCGGTGGGTTTTTGGAGGTATGGGCCACGTGTGGTCTGGCCCGATATCCTCTCACAGGTCCACATGAATGAAGACCCACCCAAGCCTAGCGGGCTAATGTGATGGTAAGATTTATCTGGCCTGGCACCTTCTCTGGGCTCACACACCTACTTTTTCAGAGAAGGTCTATTGAGACAACTCCATCGTGTCGTTTTCTGAGAGATCATGTTCATTGTTATATAAGAGTGAACTTTAAAAAAAAAAAATTTATTTATTTGAGAGAGAGAGCAAGAGCGAGTGAACGAGAGAGAGAGTGAGCACAGAGGGAGAGGGAGAAGCAGATTCCCCACTGAGCAGAGAGCCTGACATGGGGCTCGATCCCAGGACCCTAAGATCATGACTTGAGCCGAAGGTGGATGCTCAACCGACTGAGCCACCCAGGCACCACCACTAGAGTGGACTTTTTATGTGAACAGGTTCTCCGGAGAAATAGTAGGAAATGGATATAAAGCCATTTTAGTTCTAGGTCATAGAAGAAGGGAAATTTCACAAAGAAGATATGGGGTCCAGCTTTCCAGAGGACAGTAATTCTCGGTTAAAAATCCTGGTTGTCAGTTCAGTCTCAGAGGTCCCAGACTCTGCGTCATTGTCTTTCTTCATGATCAGATTGACTCTGGCCAAGGCTTTGCTGTGTTGCCCGTTAAGAAGTCTGGGAATACACACCATGGTTAGGGATGGGACATCCGGGTCAGGCTGGTGCCCAGGGCAGTGGGTCAGAACACATAGAATCATGTGAACTTGCTCTCCATTCCAACTCCGCCTGGCCACTGGCACTTGTCTAAACAGACGCATAAACCTGAAAGTCAGACAGGCGGCTCAATGTTGCTATCAGTTCCTTAGGTAAACATGTCTTCTGAGCAATTATAAACAAATTACTTCATCTGCAACACACAAAGCCACTGTGGTCTGAAGTTATATAATCTCTTTCTCTCCCTCATTCACTTTTCCTTCTCTTCCAATTTCTCTCTCTCTCTCTCTCTCTGTCTCACACACACACACACACACACACACACACACACTCTTTCTAATGCCCAAATAACACCTTCTTCTGTCTAAACTGGAATAGTTTGGTAATAATTTTCAGCTGGGTACAAAGCTTAAGTACTTAAATGTACTGTCACAGACTTTTGATTATGTGATTCTTAGTTTAGTGAAAGACACTTGGAATTATGAAAAATGAAAGTCATCCAACCTCCTGTGGGATAATTCCTGTTTTGCAGGACCTAGGATTGTTGAGACTGAAAGATAAGTAGTCTGAAATGGGAAGAAAGACACCGAATCTGTGGGAGGTTGGGGGGGGGCGGTGAGAAGTATGCCAAACCTGCCCCACCCCTATCCCCACCCCCTTAGGGGCTTTGCACTTGCTGCACAGGGACTGGACCTTCCTCCCTCTTCCCCATCTTTGCATGATTTGCTCCCCTCCTTCATTCAGGTCTCTGCTCAAATACCTCCTCACCCAGTTGGTTTCATTTGTAGTTCATAAGAATTCTGTGTTTTTTTTAAAGATTTTATTTATTTATTTAACAGAGAGAGAGCACGCACAAGCAGGGGGAGGGGCAGAGGGAGAGAGAGAAGCAGACTCCCCACTAAGCAGGGAGCCCGATGCGGGGCTCTATCTCAGGACCCTGAGATCATGACCTGAGCTGAAGGCAGACGCCTAACCGACTGAGCCACCCAGGCACCCCCATAAGAATTCTTACCACCTGACTTGACAAATGTATTTGTTCGCCAATTAATTTTTCATGTCCCCTCGATGATGTGAATCTAGGAGGGCAGGGCTCTTGCCTGTCTCATTTGCTGCTCTCTCCCTGGCCTCACATAGTAGGTGCTCAAGACATATGTGTTGACAGAGAGAGGTGAAGGATATGGACCAAATTGCTTCACTAATTGCTGGCATCACTAACAGAGTTTAAGTCCTCCACATTCTTGTGGATCGGAGAGCTATTTGAAGGCCAGTGTATAGTTTCTGCACTGCACTTGACAGACGACTCGTCTGCACCAATCTGACTCTCAGGAGAGAAAGTCCCACCACCAAACAATTCTTTCTACTGTACACGCCCCCCACCCCCTAGGCTGCTTCGTCTTCTCCCTCTCTCTCTAATCTCCTCAAGCCACCATCAAATCTTACGAAGATTACCCTAATGGACTCCTCCTAAGTAGGTTCCTGCTTTTTTTTCTTGTCTTTGATTAACCTATTTTCTCCATAGTGACCAGAGCGATGTTTTAGAAAAACACATCTGATCATATCCTGGTCAAGCTCCTTCTAGAGCATATGACTTGTCTGACTCATCCCCACCCTGTTCTACCCATACTGGCCTTCTGATGTTCTCAGTGTCATTCAATTCTGTCCTGCCTCAGGGACATTGCACTTGTGCTCTCTGTGGCTGGAATGTGCTTCCTGTGGTTTATTGGATGGCCAACACTATCTTTTTCATCTTTCTCAATTTAAAGGTTGTTTTCTCTTTGATCACAGCTTCTCCCATTATTTTCTAGAACAACGCTCTCCTTACTATCTTTTTAGCTACCAAGGGTTGTAGCTCTTTTATTTACCTGATTCCTCATTTCACTGTCAGTCTCATTAGGGTTGGGGTCATGTTTATCACAATCCCTATTGTTTCCCTGATGCCTAGTGCAGTGCCTGGCACATAGTAGGTGTTCAGTAACAAAAATTGTTAAATGAATGAAAAATATTTTTGAGTGAATGAATCTCCTTAATTCCAAAGAAAGTCAGAGTCCCAGGTAAAAAGGAGATTGCTCCAAGACAGACACAAAAACAGACACATAGATCAATAGAACGGAATAGAGAGCCCAGAAATGAGTCCACAACTATATGGCCAACTAATCTTAGACAAAGCAGGAAAGAATATCCAATGGAAAAAAAGAGTCTCTTCAATAGTTTTGTGAAAACTAGACAACACAGAAAGAATGAAACTGGATCACTTTCTTAGACCACACACAAAAATAAACTCAAAATGGACAAAAAACCTAAATGTGAGACAGGAAACCATCAAAATCCTAGAGGAGAACATGGGCAGTAACATCTTTGACATCTGCCATAGCAACTTCTTACTAGATATGTTTCCTGAGGCAAAGGAAATAAAAGCAAAAATAAACTACCAGGACTTAATCAAGATAAAAAGCTTCTGCACAGCAAAGGAAACAATCAACAAAACTAAAAGGCAACCTTCAGAATTGGAGAAGATATTTTCAAATGATATATCTGATAAAGGGTTAGTATCCAAAATGTATAAAGAACTTATAAAACTGAACACCCCAAAACTAAACAAGCCAGTTAAAAAATGGGCAGAAGACATGAATAGACATTTTTCCAGAGAAGACCTCCAGATGGCTAACAGACACATGAAAAGAGGCTCAACATCACTCATCATCAGGGAAATACACATCAAAACCACAATGAGATACCACCTCACACCTGTAAGAATGGCTAAAATCAACAACACAGGAATCGACAGTTGTTGGCGGGGATGCGGAGAAAGGGGAACCCTCTTACACTGTTGGTGGGAATGCAAGCTGGTGCAGCCACTCTGGAAAACAGTATAGAGGTTCCTCAAAAAGTTGAAAATAGAACTATCCTATAACCCAGCAATTGCACTACTAGGTATTTACCCAAAGGATACAAAAATACAGATTTGAAAGGCTACATACACTCTGATGTTTATAGCAACATTATCAGCAGTAGCCAAATTATGGAAAGAGCCCAGATGTCCATTGACATCTGAATGGATAAAGAAGAAGTGGTATATATATATATATATATATATATATATATATATATATATATGTAATTCAGCCATAAAAAAGAATGGAATCTTGCCACTTGCAATGACATGGATGGAGCTAGAGAGTATTATGTTAAGTGAAATAAGTCAGTCAGAGAAAGAGAAATACCATATGATTTCACTCATATGTGGAATTTAAGAAACAAAACAGATGACCACATGGGAAAAAAAAGAGAGAAAGCGGCAAACCAAGAAAGAGACTCTTAACTCTAGAGAACTAACTGAGGGTTGCTGGAGGGGAGGTGGGTGGGAGGATGGGTTGAATAGTTGATGGGTATTAAGGAGGGCACTTGTTGTGATAAGCACTGGGTGTTGTATGGAAGTGATGAATCATTAAATTCTATACCTGAAACTAATATTACACTGTATGTTAACTAACCAAAATTTAAATAAAAACTTGAAAAAGAAAAAAGAAAACAAGAGAAACTGAAAGAAAAAAAAAAAGAAAGAAAGGTCATCACTCCAAGAAATCTTATTGAATAAATTTCAACTGGTTCCTAATAAAAAACTCTGTCCTTTGACCAAACCTGAGTCAGGCTCTTCTGAGCCCTCTTCTCCAAGAGGCCCTGAACTTGGGCTCTGTCTTTGGTCTGCTCAGTCCAGTTTTAGACAGAATTCTGCTGAGTCAGTTTAGCCTAAGTCCCCCACCCTTGGTATCTGACCACTCCTCATATCTGATTAAGTTCCTTTTCCCACCCTTGATATCTCATCACTAGTGTGCTTTCAACAAGAGACATGTCAAGTCTGGTCTAGCAACAACAATCGCCCTAGCCTCCATGTTTCCTCTTAGTAATTTTCCATGCACTGACCTCCACCTTGCATCTTGCATCTTGACTGTACCCAGTTTGGAGTTGAGCCCAATCTCTCTCCCCTCCTGCAAAACCCCATTGCAGTAGTACCTCTCGCATAAACTTTTCCTTATCAACTTTAACAAGTAGCCCACAAACAATTTTTCTTTACCAGGTGCCCCCCTCTATCCTCTTCTCTAGTTCTATCCATGCTTGCCGTCTCCCCATGCACATATCCATAGCTGGCAAACCTATGCCCAAGATCCTTAAAAATTTATAGGTGTGATATTTGGACCCTCTGTAGGTCTGATCATCTGTCACAAATTCAGAATCCTGCCCTCAGGCTTTATGTTCCTAATACAAACAAGATAAGCAGCTGGGGCACCTGGCTGTAGGTCATAACAACACAATCAAACACCCTTTCCTCAGGAGCTATGTTCCCAGAGAAGTTATTACTATTATCATTAGTGGGCTAAAATAATTTTAAATGTACTAAAATGTTGATGTCTTACGGGACCCAATAAATGGTATCTTTCTTCCCTGCTCTGCTTACGAAGAAATGGAGAGAAAAAGGAGTGGGAGGTGGAGGCCAAAATGTCCCTTTTATGGCTGAGAGACTGGACAGGAGTCCTGGTTTTAGGGCTTTTGGCCAAGCAGCCTTCCTCATGTTGGTCCCCAGAATTGGGTGAAGGTGCTCACCAAGTATACTAAACCTGGCCTCGTTGGGGCTGGTTTGGGGGCTGTCACTGGGATGTACAAATGGGCCTACTGCCAAGAGCGGAGTTGAGCTGCATGGGCCTCTTCTTCACCAGCTTACCAATGAGCTACCCATTCCATTCCCCCAGGGCCGAGACAGTAAAGGATTGAAAAAATGCAAGGTATGCATTTTTAAGAAGTCCCTTCCTTCTAACGTCAGAGTCCACCATCTTGCAGAAAACATGAAGTGAATATATTGGTCCACTAATGGATCAGGTGTACAAACTGGTTGGCTCAGTAACATTCAAACCTGTCAGACTCACTTTCTTCTTTTAAAAACTGAAGGGATTCATAAGATCTAATATCTCTTTGTTAAAAAGAAGCAACAGCTCCAAAATAGAGTCACTTGTGCTAAGTTTTACCAAGACTTAAGTCTAAACTAACTGCAGTTTCAGCTTCTCCTATGAGTGGAATTTTAAACTAATTAAGCTGGAATTTCATGATTAGCACTAGCGAGATCATCTGTATTAAGACCCTCTGCCCTTCCCCCCATGGGAAGGTGACCTTGCCTGAAACAATCTTTTTTTTTTTTTTTTGCGAATACCATCCTTGTCCCACCCTGTTTCTGCTTATAAAATCCTTTTAGTTTGTACAGCTCCTAGGAGCTCCTCTCTAATTGCTAGATGGGCTGTTGCCTGATTCACGAATTGTTGACTAAAGCCAATTAGACCTTCAGATTTATTCAGTTGAATTTTGTTTTTGAACACCTTTAATTGCTAAGATTCTGTGACGATTTCTCCCCACTGGAAATGGCATTTTACTGTGAAAATTTGAACTTGAAAACAACATTTATCAGAAAGAAAAGACATGTTTTTCACGAATGAGCTATCATTTTCCTGATGTGTGTTCCCCCATGCTTTCTCTGTTTGTAGATAGATTGGGGGAGATGTCAGAAATGGTGTCTGTTCACATTGGAAATGACATCTCAAACAAGGTCATTACCAGAGAATGACAGTAAATAACAGAAAATTGTCTATTTTCCGGGTTTTAGGCACACAAAAGAGGATGAATAAAATAAGTCCATGTTTAGCTACCTATCCAATTGTACCAGTAGCTTTTTTTTTTTTTTTATTAACTGTTAAATCTTATCCTAAAGCTAAAACAAGTTTATGGGGTTTTGTTTTGTTTTGTTTTTAAAAAGCAGATTTGATTTTTTTTTTCTTTTCAGATACTCAAGTTTAATCAAAGTGCATACAAGGAGTAAAATAGTTAAAAGTCAAACAAAGGAACAGGTAAAAAGAGGGAGGAAAGTTCACTGATGATCTAGAAACAAGGGAAGCACTCTTGGATAATGGGTCAATTGCACGGTGGTGGCCTGAGAGAGAGTGTGCAGGTTTCCATCAGGACATTGTAACTTGGCATAATTATTTGCGGTTGTTAGAGGCTTTTATGGAAGTAAGATTCAAAGATTCCATCGACATAGAGCACATCTTGTCAGAAATCACAGACCTAAAACTGACAGCTGCATTTACATATTTCTCATATCTACCAAAAACCTGTTAGGGGCTTTATATGCTTTATCTCCTTTAGTTCTTATAGCCTGTTACCTAAGATAGGATTAGTACCTTCATTTCACACAAGAGATAATGAGGTTTAGAGAGTTTATGTCAATTGTTCAAGGTCATACAACTGATAAGTAACACAGATAGTCCTTGAACCTAGGTCTATCTTGTTGAAAAACTGGTGTTCTTAACCTCCGTGGCATACCGTACAGATAACAGTTGGTAGGAGAATGTCTTACTTTATCTTCCCTAAACCTCAGTTGCTGTTCCGTGGTGGCAGATGTCATGTCCATCTTCCTCCCCTTTGTGTCCCCCTGTGCTCAGTGTAGTGCCCAACACATAACAGGAGCTTGACAAATATTTGTTGAACAGATCAATGAACTGTGAGATTTGTTGCTAATTAATAATTATCCCTTTTATAGATAAACATATAGCAATTCTTAGGGAGGATCTTAAATTTGGGAAGTTGAAGAGATGGAGGAAAGATTCATTGAGAATTATTTAAATCATGCTCTGAAATGCAAACACTATCATTAATTTAGGTATAGTTATATACCTACAGGTATTAAAAGAGAGACTATGAGCTTTGCCAAATACACACACACACACACACACACACACACACACACACACACAATGTCTTGATACTTTGTATAGAAAACCAGGAAAGTCCATCTCTATTCTAGTCAATGTTGCTCAGAGTCTGCGGACAACACTCCGCTGAAGTGAGGGCATTAAAATTCTGTTAAACAGTACAGCCTCTGAAGCTGTGTTGTCTAGGTTTAAGACTTTAAATTTTATTTCATCACTTACCAACTATGTTTGTTCAAGTCTTTTGAGACACAGCCATCAAGTCTATAGTAGAGAGGCAGAAATAGTAGTAAGCAAGGTGAAATTTGGGTCATAATGCAGGTGTGACACATGGGAAGGGAAGGGAAGCAAAGAGATAGGGTTGGAGAATCTCAAATTATAGTCTACTTCTAAGGAAATCATCGGCCATGCTGAGGGGAGACTATAAGCCACAGTCATCCGTTATGGGAATCCTGTTTTTGCCATGCTCCCTCATTGTCCAGGAGCAAGCTGGAGGCAAGCTTGGTCTTGGTGCAAATGGGGTGGTAGATCTAGAGGGACAGCAGCAGAGTCTGCTCATCAACTATGTTCCTGGCACCAAAGATCTGAGTGGTGTGTTTTCTAGAACACCACATCAACTATAACCCTGGACAAAGCACTAATTTATCTAATTGTCTTCTTGCTAAAACTCTTCAAAAGGGTTGCACATACTCTCTACCTCTGATTTCTGTTCTGTTGTGCAACCCTGAAGCATTCACATAAGACGTTTGTTCCTACCACTGAACTCTTCCTCAAGGTGACCAGTGACCTTCCCAGTGACCTATCCAATGTCTAGGTCTCAATCTTCTAGATTCAGTAGATCTATTAACAGTACTGGATGGGGCTGGCTGGCCACTCCCCCACCTTGAGATACTCCCTCGACTTGGCTCCTGGGTCTCGGTCTTCTGACCTCAGTGCTCAACCCTTCTCAGCCTCCCTTGATGGTGTGTTCTCATCCCTCTGATCTCTGAAATGCTGACCAACCTAGGACTAGATGTGAGGACTTGGTCCTCACATCTCTTCTCTACCTACATTGACATTTTAAGTAATCTTATCTAATTTCATGATTTTCGTTGGATTCTAAATTTCATCATATCACACTTCCTATCTAGTACAGATCTTTTTGCTCAACTCCAAACACTGCTCTGGCCAAAAACTGTAGTGTGTTCCTTGATTCTTCTTTCTCACACCCCATATGGGATCTATTAGAATTTCTGTCAACTCTGCCTTCGAACACACCTAGAGTCCATCCAGTCCTCATTTTTTCCAGTGTTGCTGTTCTGGGCTAAGCCTTTGTTATTTCTCCTCTGGGTTATTGCAGGAATTTCCTCATGGATCTCCCTACTTCAGCTCTTTCTAGTGTATGGTATATTCTGAAACTTAAGCAACCAAAATGAATTTTTAAGTTACACTATGTCTTCCATCTCTCCATTGCATCAGCCAACTTCTGATAATGGTCCACAAGACCCCTTGCCATTGAGCTTCTGCTAATCTTCTGCCATGCTTTCACTACTTGCTCTGCTCTGGCAACACTGGTTTGGTCATTCCTTGAACACCAAGCACCTCCCTGCCACAGGATGTTTGCACTTGCTCTTCCCTTGACCTGGAACATTCTTCTCCCATATACCCACATATCTTACTCCCTCACTTCTTTTGAGCCTTTTTTCAAATGCCACCCGAGTAGTGAGAGCTTCCATAATCCATAATCACTGCCTGTAAAATAGCAACCCTCCCCCTTGGCACTTCCTGACCTTCTCACCCTAACCTCTGTTTCCCTACAGCACGTATTACCATTTGGCGTATTATGTATTTACCTACTTATTTACATAAGTTCTCTCTCTTTTTAATATTCACACTAAAAACCAGACTCCATAAGAGCAGAGACTTCATCTGTTTTATTTATACTGTATTCCCAGTGTTTGACACAGAGCCAACGAATGATAAAATACACTGTTCTATGTCCTATATTGTGCATGTCAGATTCCAATTTGTGTAAGATGTTGCTTTTGAAAATCAAAGGCCTTATTCTTTACATAGACATTAATTCAAAGTTTACTCTAATAGAGTCTGTGTCACTTTATTACTAAGGAGAGTTTCTTTATCCATTAAACTCTGAGAGTGTTAGTTATCTGTCAGACTTCTCCCTCTTTGGACTATGGTACTCTATTCCCATCTGAGTTCTCTGTGTCTTTTTTCCTTGCTTTGTTTTTGCTGCCACCCTGCAGTGAAGGAAAGAGAATTTTAGGAAATACCTATAGTGTTACTCTCTGTTCTGTGCATATAATAGATTACAGTGAATATTTGCATAATTAATTTGAATTAACTTCAGTTTATACCTTTAAAGATTCTCCTAAGGTATCCCATTTTGGAGTCTATGTAATTGCGTAACCAGTTCATGCCCAGTCACATTGGTTCACATGCGTGCCATGTTTCTGCCTTCTTTTCCTCTTTAACCCTATTACCTACAAACAAAGAAGTAAAATTGAAAGTAGAGATTTGAGACAACCATAATACTGTCTTCCACCTTAATCAGAAATTTATGCCAAAAAAAAAAAAAAAAAGAAATTTATGCCAGAACCCCCTCCCCTAATTATTACTATTTTTTTTGCAAATGTGATTGAAGTTTAACATACATACAGAAAATTAAGAAAATAATGAGTTACACCTTGACAAAATTTTAGGAAGTGACCATACCCACATAACCAGCACTTAGATCTAGAAACAAACTTACAAGCTTCCCAGAAGGCCTGTCATGTCCCTCAGGGTCACTAGCCCCAGCAAGGCTCCCCACCTTCCAGACTCCTAATAACAAGGGTTGGTTTTGCCTGTTTTTAAACTATTATATAAAAGGAATGGTACAATATGCACTCTTTTGTGTCTGACTTCCTTTGATCAGCATTGTATTTATGATATTTACTCATGCTTTGAGTGTTATGGTTCAGAACCCTTCTCATTTTGTCTGTTTGGGAAGACCCAGACTCTTGCTTTGTTATCCTTAGATCCTCACGTGGGTGACTTTGAACCAGGGAGATGCGTCTTCTCAAATTGACTTTTGTGTTGCTAAGAACCCTCAAGTGGAAAGCAATGAAGCCTTTTTCGATCTGAGTTTCAAGTCTCAGGTACTGCTAACTAACATGGAAAACTGAGAAGCTTCAAGAATGGTGGTCTAGTTTATTGGCCAATAATTAGATGTGCAATCAGTGAAGTCAGGCTCACAAAACTAGTTACTGAATTTTCCAGGAGAGGAGCCAATGCTTTGAGGCTCCTCTGCAACAGCTATGATGAATAAGTTAAAGGTATTCTTTAATTCACAGCATTTTCCCAGCCAGCATGATAGTTCCTGGCCCACCCATACTCCTGGAAAAACCTGCCAGGAGTTTTGTCTAGCTAGGCTAGTTGAGAATGGGAATGCCGTCATTTGGAAGGAGTTGATATTGTGGTATTTGATGGATAAAAGCTAAGCAAAATGTTATTCTAAGAACACTGAGCTCCTTCCAGCTGCATCATTGATTAACTTTGGAGAGATGGGATAATTGCAATGGAGTCTGGGGCCCTGAGTTCTTGTCCTAGTTTTGTCCCTAACTCATTGTGAAAATCTCACTAAAGTATTTGGACCTTAGTTTCCTCCTGGAAAAAAAAAAAAAATCAGAATGTAAAACACTGTGGTCTCTGAAGCCTCTGTTATTCCTTGTGTGGCTGCTAATCCCCACTTTTGTGCCTTTCTTGGTCTCACTCCAGCTTCCTGGCTGATAACCTCTGTCCACCAAGCTTGTCTGCAGTCTCTCTTCTACCAAACCTTTCAGAATTAGCCTCCCTCCATGCTGCTTTCTCTCATATTGGAAGCTGTCAGCGTCAACGAATGATGCTGCTTCACCCTTTCTTGATCATATTACTTTGTAACATTGTCCTCCCTCCCACACTTGGAGTTTATCACTGTCCACTCTCAAGGACTTAAGAGTCCATCTAGAGACCCTTTTGCAATCATCTGTAGTATCTTATCTCATGTGCTGAACAGAAGGACTCCATGAGGTTTGTATTACTGATCTCCAAATCTTTAAAGAACAGTTAATGATTCACTCTGTCCTGTCCTGAAATACACTTCTACCCTCTCCACTCCCCAAACCCAAAGGTGGCAATCGTTCAACAATGTGAAATCCTGCTGCTGAGATGAACATGAGCAATGGGCAGAGTGGGTAGTGGAGAAGACAGGGAATGAGGAGCCAGGCAAAAGACAAACCATAATCACCTAGTCTTTAAACAACAACTATTTAACAAATAAGAATAGATCATTACTTCCTTAATCTGATAAAGGCATTTATTTAAAAATTTCAACAACCATTAAAATTAACAACTCAGGAAACAACAGATGTTGGTGAAGATGAGGAGAAAGAAAAACCTCTTACACTGTTGGTAGGAATGCAAGCTGGTGTAGCCACTCTGGAAAACAGTATGGAGGTTCCTCAAAAAGTTGAAAATAGGGCTACCCTCTGACCCAGCAATTGCACTACTGGGTATTTACCCCAAAGATACAAATGGACTGATCCAAAGGGGCACCTGCACCCCAATGTTTATAGCAGCAATGTCCATAATACCCAAAATATGGAAAGAGCCCAGATGTCCATCAACAGATGAATGGATAAAGAAGATGTGGTATATATGTGTGTGTGTGTGTGTGTGTATATATATATATATATATAAAATGGAATATATATATATATATATATATATATATATATATATATATATATATAATGGAATATTACTCAGCCATCAAAAAGAATGAAATCTTGCCATTTGCAATGATGTAGATGGAACTAGAGGGTATTATGCTAAGTGAAATAAGTCAGTCAAAGGAAAACAAATATCATATGACCTCACTCATATGCGGAATTTAAGAAACAAAACAGGTGAACATAGGGGAAGGGAAGGAAAAATAAAATAAGATGGAAATTGAGAGGGAGGCAAACCATAAGAGACACTGAACTCTAGGAGACAAACTGAGGGTTGATGGAGGGGAGGTGGGTGGGGGGATGGGGTAACTGGGTGATGGGCATTAAGGAGGGCACTTGATGTAATGAGCACTGGGTGTTATATGCAACTGATAAATCACTAAATTCTACCTCTGAAACTAAAAAAAAAGAAAAAAAGTCCTGCTCTCAATGAAGGCATCTGATTTCCAATTATTTTGCTTCTATCAAAAAAGGAAAATAAACACTTGTCTTGCTTTAGACAAAAAAAATTTCAGCAAACATCCCTAATAGAGAAAAGTAAAGAACATCCCTCTTAAAATCAGGAACATGATAAGAATTTTCAGTATCACCATTTCTAATATTGTTTAGGAGATCCTAGCCAGAGCCATAAGACAAGCAAATATATAAATACACACACACACACACAAAACACAAAATAAAGGGAAAAAGAATTGAATAGGAAGGAAAAAACCACCCTTATTCATTGATTATATAATTGTTTACATAGAAAATCTAAAACATGTTACAGGTACGGTATTAGAATTAATAAGAGAATTTAGTAATATAAAATCAATATATAGAAGTCAACTGTATTTCTATACACCAGAAACTAAGGCTTAGAAATTTATGAATGTAAAAATACAGAGCACCTAAAAATCAACCTATGAAATTCATAGCCATCTTTATGGAAAAATCTAAAATATGTTTGATAGATGTTAATGGAAACAAAAGGAGAGATAGATCAAATTCATGTAATAGAAAAAGTTAATATCATAAAGGTGATAATTCCTGCCAAAGTGGCTTATAAATTCAAACAAAATCCAATAAAAAAAAATCTCAATAAGTTTTTCTATGGAGCCAGATAGGATTATAGGAAAGGCTGGTCCTAAAATATTTAATGAAGAAAATCAGGGCCAAGAACATCCATGACAATTTGGAGAGAAAAAAAGAATCACAGTGGGCACCTACCCTACCTGTTATCCAGGGTTCTTGTAGAACCACAATGATTAAGCCAATGTAGACTGGCATAGGAATAGGTATGTTGAACCCAACAGGGAGCACAGAAACAGATCCATACGAAGACTGAAACTTGATACTTAACAGAGTTGACATTGCAGGATAAGGGGAATGGGAGGTTATTCAATAAATCAGATCACTCTCTGAAACAAGTGTTTGAAGTCCCAGTCTAAGCTCTGTCCCCAGTACCTGTGGGACCACAGGTCCTTTCACTTGGACTCCCCAAATGAGGAGACTTATAGAGCATCAGGGGACAAACACCTGGACAGCTGTCATTGGCAGCGTGCACAGGCCAGTGAGAGCTGCCTGCCCAGAGGCAGGCTATCAGGGGAGACATCATCTACAGAAAATAACAAAACAATAGTGAAACTGACTAAAAATTGAACTGTCTCTTATTAAAGAGTAGGCAATTCTAAAAAAAAAATGTCCCCTATGAAAGTCAGTGTATTCCCTGAAAAGTATTTTTTTCCCTAACTTCTAAGTAATTCCAACAGTTACTGCTTTGTTTTAATAATAGATATGTAAGCTTCAATACATGTTACCTCATCTTTTTTATGTTTTTATAAACTTTATATTCTTTTTTAGCCATTATACTGTACTGCACAGTAATATGGAAGTGACTTCGGAGAACTCTCCAGTGTATCGTCAGTGTCCCGCCTTGTGTGGACTCAACGACAGGCATCTGTTTTGAAAGTAAGTTTGTGATGGTTCAGTTTTTGGAACTCCCTTCCAGTGAAGCTTATGTTGAGCTGCCTATTACTAAACAAACAGTTGTGGCACAGTAATTCTAAAGATGAAGAAATGGAACCTGAGTTACTATAGTTGTCGCTTTATGTGATCACTTCAGCATTTCATTTGTGCTTAAAATTTAAAATAATTAAATAGAGAGCTGTCATTGGCAACCCAACCATCATGGCAATCGTTCTACTTAAGTCTGGACAAGTCATTCATTTCAACAGGATAGGTGGATGGTTGCTATGAACTGATTGACATTAGTAGGTGAAATGCAAACAAATTGCCATCTTATTTATAGGTTTTTTCCAACCATAAAATCTCATGTTTTTAAAAGAACAGATCAAAAATATTTGTATTTTATATATAATAATATATTATTTTATGTATTTAATCTGCAAGAAGGAAAGGGTGGATCACATGGTTCTTCAACCTTCTTTCTTCCAATTCTGAAATTTTAATTTCTCTCCGTATAGTACCTAACGATGTTCCTTCCCTAACCCACCAGGGTTTGCAAACACAGTCACCTGAGATTTTACACATGCACACTTGGATCGTCTATAAATCTTAGAGTAGCAGAGAGCTCTATCTGTGAGATCAACAACTGTCACCGTATAATTGGGGCGGGGAGGAAAGTGTGTTTTATGTTTCAAAGCTGGGGGCACTGGTTAAAGAATAGGACAGAGGAGAAAGAGGTTTCCTAGGGGCAGAAATGTAGGAGCTGGTTCATTCACGTTGGTAAGGAAACATGGCCTGTGGCCATAAAGGCCTCCCGTGGTGACTCACACTGCCCTAAAATGAAATTTGTTTATTCTGGGGCTCATTTTATCACTCTAGCCCTGGGGTTATTGAAGCTCCTAAAAGCTTGTAGGTAGTAAGTGGTTTGGGGTGCCAGAAAAAGTAATTGGATTAATGCACTTCTATCTCAGATTACTGCCAAATTAGTCTGTGGTATGTGGGCTTTTTATGTTATTCTGAGTGTGGCGTAATACGACCAGCTGCTCTGTGACTTTATTATCCTCCTTACATCAGACCCACCCAGCCAGCCCCATCTCATCTTGTCACACCCCCAGGCTGCACCCTTTAAAGTCCCTGCCCGTCCCTCATCCCTTCTTACTTCCTGGCTCCTGCTTTCAACCTTCCACTTCTTCCCAGGCTTCGTGATGCAATTAAACAAAACCAAACCAAAAATCTTTCAATTGTATCAAAGCCTTATCCATTGCAATTGCACTTGGTGGAAATCTATAATAAGTCAACCATGACCTGACAGCAGGATATTTCTGCAGCCTCCACGCCGAAGGATGTTAAGAGGAAGAAACATGGCGTAGGACTTCAGATGCCACATGCCACGAACCGAGGAAAAGGAAGGATTTTATGGGCTTCAGTCAGCACACTGTTTTTTTTTTTCCCCACATTTTTTTATTGTTATGTTAATCCCCATACATTACATCATGAGTTTTAGATGTAGTGTTCCATGATTCATTGTTTGTGCATAACACCCAGTGCTCCATGCAGAACGAGCACACTGTTTTTTGTCAATGATCTACAATTAATTAGAACTGGATCAGAGTTTTGTGGTGTGAAGAGTATTGGCTTTAGAGTCAGATGACCAAGGTTCAAAGCCTTTCTCAGTCACATTCTCGGTGATGCTGGGAACTCTAACATTTGAGGTTGTCTTAACTGCTTCACAGCCTATAGTGAAATAAGTAAATATGAAAAAGCTTTATGTGTTAGTAAATGTTATAAAAACATAAGATGGTTTTAAAAATCATTGATTTAGACCCTATTTAGTAATAATTCACAACTAACTGCAATTACTCTATAAAATAGTATTATAATTACAATTTTTTAGAATCTTCTAAAATTCAGAATTTTATTAATTCAAAATGGCTTTCTGGCTTTCCCCTTAGGTTAATTCCCATCCACGAAGATGTGTGTGTAGCACATAAAGTTCCTCTTACAAACTTTCTTTGCTGAGGGCAACGGTCATCTCTTCTCCAATGTTTGGTTTACACGTTGAGTTTCAGAATGGATAAGGTTATGAATTCCTAAAGCAACTACTCCATTGAAATATTTAATTTTTGTCAGATAATCTGCCATTTCCATATTACTCTGTGTATTTAAAAACTAAATGTAGCTAGACTTTCATAGGTGAAAGCAAGCATTGTGAATCCAACTTTGATGTTTTGAGTGCCAATTTTACCTGACCTGGGTTTTGATAAACATATTGATATAGATTTACTGTTCTCTTCTCTTCAGTGGCAATTCTTAGAAGATACTGCTTTGATCTTAACAGCCCATTCAACCAACTTTTCAGGACCTTCAGGTGACTCTTCTGGGGCTTTTGGTTATCCTAGGAGACGTTTTTCTCTGTAACTTGATGGATGAAAAGTTCTTTGTAATAACATTTTCTTTGCTTTCATTAGAGACATAGTCCATACTCAGTCTAAAAGCTGGATAAGTCTTGAAAAGGCAGAAAGAAGAAAATATACAAGCCCCTTAATGCTACTCCCAAGAATAAGTAGCTGCTGCTTGGTTTTTGCTGTACAGCTTTACAAATTTTCCTCTGCCATGCCACACATTTTATTACAATTAAATGGAATTTTAGGGCTTTTCTTGTTACAAAAGTGATATAAGATTGCTGCAGAAACACTTTCCAGTGGAAAAAAAAAAATAACCCAGAACGTGATACCCAGAGATAAGGGCTATTTAATATTTGCTGTGCATCCTTCCAATCTTTTCCTATGGCTATATATATCTTTTATTAGAATTTAAGGAACTTTTCCCACTTCCTGTCACCATAAAAGAAATATAAATTCAAGGTAAAAAATCAGAAAATAGGCAGGAGAAAGACTAAAAATTACCCATAATGTCACCACACAAAGGTGAGCACCCTTATACTGATACATATTCTTCTAAGGCTTATATTGGGCATTTTGTATGTCCATATATGATTTTTTTTTCTACAAAACCAGATGATACCAACCATACTGATTTGCAATCTCCTTTTTTTTTTAACTCAATAATATATAAAGACTGTGTTCCTATATCATTAAATATTTTCTTACAGCACAAATATTAAGGTCTCATACATAGTATTGTATTGAGTTAATATACCCTGACTTGTTGAACCAATCTCCTGTTTGGGGGGTATTTAGAATGTCTCCGGTTTCTCACAATTATTAGCAATGTTTCAGTGAACCAAGTTCAACTATTTTTTGTGAGCATCTTTTAGTATTTCCTAAGGATAGGTGCCTAGAAATGGAATTTGGAAGATTTTTCGTTCATTTTGATGAATTGTCTTCATGCATCTTTTAATAGTTTATATTTCCCATAGCAGAGTGCCTTTTCCTTGCAGCTTTGCCAAAATTGACTATTATCCTTTTTATTTTACGTTTTTTCATCTTTGAGTGTTGAAATGGCAAATATTTATATTCTGTTTTTAATTTAATTTACATTCCTTTTGATTATGTTTTCCTTTAAATTACATGCTTACTAGTATATCCACTGAATCTGTGGAAAATTACCTTGATAGTAAAACAAGGAGAAGAGAAATTTCTGAATCCTGCACTTGCAGTTGTGTGAAGGAGTCAGTGAAAGTGGCATTAAATGTTCACTGATTCATGGGTCCATTTGTCTATTTACTTATCATTTCACAAATATTTGCTGAACACCTTCTCTATGCTGGGCTTTTTTCTAAGAGCTGGGACTCTAGAGGTGAATAATATTGATAGGGTCCCCATCTCAGAGATTTTTAGTATACAACACAGAAATGAAACAAACAATAATTACAAGTGACTTTAGGATTATAAAAAAGGAAGTTAAAAGTAATTATCCTGAGGCAATTATATTTAGGCTGAGCTGGTCTGTTAAAAAGGTGCCATTCACTGAAAAGTCCCCTACGTGGTGTTTAGTTTCTCCTATAATTGGGTAGTAGGAGAATATGTAATGAGAAGGCACACACACGAAAGAAATGATTTTATAGAACAGGAGAAGTCTTGGGAAATGGAGAAATTCCATTCTTATTTTACCAGGAGATATTTTAGTCCATTCCTGTTGGGTAAATATGTATTTTGCTTTAAAAAACCTACAAAAAGACTTCCCACACTGCTTGGGTGACCTACACGTTCTTACTGTTCTTGCTGAATTGGCGCTCTATTTAGTCTCTTGACACCCTGTCATCAAAGGCTGTAACTCTAGAATGCAAAAGTATCCAGGTGATCCAGTCCAACAAGTGGAAGCAAGAAATGTTTGCTTTGACCAAATGTCTCACATCTTGGGCGTTGGCCTTGGTGACAGATCATCCTTCCTTTTAGGGAAGGGGCCAAGTCTTCTTGAGACTCAGCTTCCTAGAACTTTCACTTTTCTTTCTTTTTTACTTAAAATATTTTGTAGAATACAAAAAATACATAAAACTATATACATTTTAAATAATAATATTAAAATGAGCACCTATGCAAACAGCATCCAGGTTAAGGAGACATTGACAGTCGTTTAAAAGCTCCCTCTGTGCCCCTCCCAGATGGACATCCCCTTGAATAACTAGTATTCTGACTTTTTTGATAATCATTTCTTTGCTTTGTTTAAAAAAAGAAAGCTTTCACCATCTATAAGTGTATATGCATCCTTCATATATATTATTTACACTCCTGCTTATAAAAATTGTATAAATGGATCACACTAAATGTGTTTTTTATTCCTTGTTTAATACTATGTTTATTTAATATTATGTTTATGATTTATCCATGTTAGTGTATACAGCTGTAGTTTGATCTTTTAAGAAAAGTAATGAATATACCAAAAGTTATTTATCCATTCTACTATTGATGCACATTTGGAATATTTATGGTTTTTGGCAACCACCAACAATGATGTTTTGAACATTCCTGCTGGTAATGGAATTGCTGGTAGCCAGGAATGAATAAGTATAAATTTACTAAATAATTCAAGTTGTTTTCCAAAATGGATGAAGCAATTCATGTTCTCACTAGCAGTATATGAGAGATCCTACCTTCCCCAACACTTGGTCTTGTCCAATAATTACATTTTTGCCAATTGGGAAGGTATGCCATAGCATATGTTTGTGGATTTCATTTTCATTTTTCTGACTATGACGATGTTAAACCTTTCTTCCTACATTTACTTGTTATTAAAGTTTTCTTCTATGTGAAATATTGGTTCAATTCTTGGGCTTACTTTTCTCTCAATTCACTTATTTTATTGATTCATAGTTCCTTACGTATTTTGGGTAGTAGTCTTTTTTTTGGATATATTTTTAGAAAATCCTCTACTCTGTAGGTTGTATTTTCAATCTTTTAATATATCTCTTGATTAACAGAAGTTCTTAATAGTACTCGAGTTTATAATTTTTTCTACATAGTTTATGTTTCTCACATCTTTTTTTTTAAAGATTTTATTTATTTATTTGACAGAGACACACAGTGAGAGAGAGAACACAAGCAGGGGGAGTGGGAGAGGGAGAAGAGCGGGAAGCCCAAAGCGGGGCTTGAGCCCAGAACCCTGGGATCATGACCTGAGCTGAAGGCAGACACTTAACAACTGAGCCACCCAGGCGCCCCATGTTTCTTACATCTTGCCAAAGAAATATTTTCCCAGGGCTCCTGGGTGGCTCAGTCAGTTACATGTCAACTCGATTTTGGCTCAGCTCATGATCTCAGGGTTGTGGAATCAAGCCCCGTGTGGGGCTCCATGCTCAGTGGCGAGTCTGCTTCCTCTTTCCCTCTCCTTTTTCCCCTTCCCCCACTCAGGCTCTCTCTCTCTTTCAAATAAATAAATACATCTTAAAAAAAGAAATATTTTCATTAGTGTGAGTTATGAAAATATTTTTCCTACATCCTATTTTAAATTTTCATACTCTTGCTTTTTATGATTGTCTTCATTTGGATTTGATGTCTTTATATAACATGAGGCTTCTAAGTGGATATACCACATCTTCCCAGCACTATTCATTAAAAAGTCTATCCTTAATGATCTGCTATAACATCTGTCATAAAACAAGGATCCATGAATGCATAATCTATTTCTGGGCAATCCTTCATGATCCATTATTCTATTTGTACATTGGTGTGCCAGAGATACACAGTCTTAATAATGATAGCTTAAGATATCTTGTTAACTGGTAGGACAGGGCTCACACCTTATTTTTCTTTACACTGTCTTGGTTATTCTCAGCCCTTTATATTTTTCTATCAATTTCAAATTAGCTTAACAAGTTACTCAAATGCTACAGTTGGCATTTTAATTGAGATTGCTGTGTGTATATATGTGTGTAGGTATATATGTTTTTGTTTGTTTGTTTGTTTGTTTTTAAAGTAGCCTCCACAATGCAGGACTTGAACTCATGATCCCGAGATCATGACTTGAGCCAAAATCAAGAGTCAGATGCTCAACTGACTGAGCCACCCAAGCGCCCCTCATCTTTTCATTCTTAATACCTATTGTGCTTACTCTATTAAATCAATTTAATTAGAGGTTTGTCAGTTTTATTATCTTTTCGAAGAACTGAATTTGGTTGGTATTAGCTACTACAATCTTGACAGTATATGTGTTTTCTATTTGGTTCATTTTAACTTTTATTTTAAAATGTTCTTTTTTCTGTTCTGTTAGGAGTTATATTGTTGTTTTGTTTCACATCCTCAAATGGTTTCTTTACTCATTAATTTTCTGTCTTTATTCTTCTAATCTGTAACTTAAGGTTATATTTTTTTTCTAAGACCTGCTTTACTTGCCTCTCATAAGTTTTCTAAGTAGTATTTTTTATTATAGTATAAAATATATTTACAGTGCTATCATGAGTTCGTATTTTACTACAGATATTTTAATCCATGTCTTCTATGACATATTAGGTGACTGTGGATTTGTCTGGTACTCCTTGTAGTTCATGACTTTTTTCTTTGTGTATTTTCAGGCTATGCCTTGAGGCACAAGACAAAGTTTTAATTTTGTATCTACCCACTGAATTAAAACTTTTATGTTTCAAATGAAACTTTATCTGGACTATGCTCTTTGACTTAAAGTCTATTTTCATAAATGCAGTTATATAAACTTTCCTTTGGTTAGAATTTGCATGATAATATTTTCTACATTTTTATGTTCAACCTGACCAGTTAAGCAGGAAATATTTTCTCCCCCAATTAATGAACCTCAATCACTAAATAAGCTCTCAACGGAATGAGGAAGCTTAGTATTGACTTGTCACTATCGTAAGTTCTTTTAAACTTTTTATAATGAATTTTGTAAGCACATGAAAAAATGAAACATACTATAACCAATAGCTATGTGCTACCAAGCAGGTACCTAGATCTATCAAATCTTAGCTTTTTAATTATATGTGCTTAATTTTATTTTGCTTAATACACACTTTTCATTAAAGGAAAATATACACACAGCAAAGCGTGAAATCATGAGTGTGCAGCTAGATGAAATTTCACAAAATGAACACAACCCGCATCAAGATAGAATTACCAATGCTGCAGAAACAGTATGGTACCTCTTTGTCACTGCTTTAATTTTTCTCTCAAAACTGACAGTTATTCTGACCTTTAACACTGTAAATTTTCCCCCTATTTCTGTGTTTTATGAATAAAATCCTACCACTGTATGTACTCCTTGTGTCCGCCTTACAATGCATCCATTTATGGCATCCATATATCCATTCATGTTGCATGTATCAGTGGCTTACTCATTTTTATTGCTGCTTTATATCTGATTAATTTCTCCATTTTACTGTTAGTGGATATCTGGATTGTTTTCAGTTTGGAACTATACTAAGTAATGCTGCTTTATAATTCTCATACATGTCTCTGGCTCTCAGAGAACCCAAGAGGCATAATTTGATAAAATCATAACTAAAAGGAAGCCATTCTATGTCCTCCAGTATACTCAATACCATCCAAAGCCATGGGACATGAGAACTGAAATGGCCACAGTTGGAAGAGTTGACAGTCTCTGAGGTCCGAATTCATACAGTCATTTAGAGACAGAACAGGGATTGACAGGTATTAAAAACTATCTATGTAACACCTGATAGACCTGAATAAAAATTGGAAAAAAAACAGTCAAACTAACAGAAGCATGTAGATCCAGCTACTGAAACATTATTTGTTCAATGGCAAGCAAACAAAAAGCCACAGCAATTCAGCCAAAAAAATTGAGCATATAGATAATCTCAATATGGAAAGGATTTTGAATTTGGGATTATTTCTTCAAATGTCCACTTATGGAAAAGAAGAGCAGATCTTTTAAATAATAGTAAAATATTAAGACAAGCTAATTGTAGAATTGAAAGAAAAAATTTGAAGGGACATAATTTATCTCTTGAGTGCCAGAGAGATTCTAATAATGATGTCAGCTAAACAGACTGAGGATCCCACTCAAATAGATCAAAGCCACATGTTGCAAGATGTAAGACATTATCCAAAAGCCAGAACATGCTATCCCTCCCAGCCCCAGTGGATCATTAGTGATCCAAGCCCAAAAAGTACATAAGGCTTTGGGCTGGTTCCCTGAAACACAGAGGGATGCATTTTGCTTGTGTGACCCAGCAGACCACCGCCTGGGTGGTCTGTGCAATTCAGAGGATGTAGCAGCCAAATCCCCTGAGACGGTTTGGGTCAGCCTGTATTCTGATTTGCCCTTGGACCAATCCACTCTCATATGGCAGTCATGTTACTGTCTTGCCTAAAAATCTTCAGTAACTTCACAGGACTTGTAAAATCACATTTGAATTCCTACCCATGCTCTGCTAGACCCTGCATGATCTGACCCCTGCCTGCATTACAGGCTACTCACACACTCACCCATGAAGTCGGGCCCCACTGGGCAGCCATTGTCCACTCCGGGGAACCTGGCACAGATCTACGCCCTGGATCTGGAGGGCTCTTCTTCTTTCTCTTCCATAACTGGCTTCTTTGCCTCATTCAGGCCCCAGGTCAAATGCCTCATCCTCAGAGAAGACTTTTTTGATGGTCAAAGCCAAGCCCTTTTGCCGGGACCCACACATTCACCAGCATCCTTATCCTCCCTCTGACTGCTTCTTTTCCATTCATGTACACATGACAATTTGTTCCTGTTAAAATCTCTTTATTGCCGATTTCCTCCAATAACCTACCAACTATTTGTTTTATTCATCACCATATTCCCAGGGCCCTAGCATAGGTTTAGCATAATGCAGTTGCCTAACTATATTTGTTGAATGTACGAAGAGAAAATAATACTAATAATAGGTGATACTAACTTGGACTCATTACATGCTCATTCTAAGCACTTGACATGTATACCTGTGTTGAGTCTCTGACACAGGCCCTATCTTTTATGGGTGATGAGACTAAGGCAGAGAGAGGTGAAGGGACCGCCAGGAGGTAGGGCAGAGCTACGGTTGGAACCTAAACAGTTTGAAGTAACAAAGACCCTGGTCTCTCCTAAAGTGTCCCTGCCTTACCTCAATTAAATAACAGGCTCCTCAAGAAAGCATTTAGCATACTAGGGTCTTAGGGCATCAGATAGATGTCTGGAGCCAGAAGGGTCTTCTGGGCTTCTGAAATCCATTGCTCCCTCTGCCTATAGCCCTGTGTTCTCTGGCTAGAGAGAGCCCCTTCCTGAATGACCTGGAAAAGGCTTCACTTTGTGCAGGGTTTTTGCAGAGTCTAGTTGGTGTGCACGCACATGTGTGGGTATGTGTGCGTGCATGGATACACGTCCGGGGGTCAGTGACTGTTTACCAGGAATATGGCCCAGTCAGCTTAAGGGATAGTGAGGGAAACAGAAAGGATTGGATAAAAGAGACTAATACACAGGTACATTGCAGAATACAGCTATGGGAGAGGAGACTAAAATTGCTCCGTTTAAAGGGCTGTGTTAAGGAGATTTAAAACAATAAGTAAATGGATTCAACTTTTATGACTTTTTTGGGATTTGTGCTTTGTAGTATTAACTCATGCAGTCCTCACGTTGCAGTATTTATACTCTAACTGGTTCCAGCCCATCAGTGGTAGAGCCTGGTAAAAACTCAGACAGACCGGCTGACAGCCTGTCCTCCTCACCATAGCATTAGTGCCCTCAATTATGCGAGGAAACATTCTTGATGTAGCAAGGAAGGAAGAGGGGGTCCTGGGGGCCATGGGTGAAGACATCAGAAGCATGTGTTGACAGCACGCACCCTGCCTTAGCATCAGAAGCGTTCTTCTCTTTTGTTTTTCTTCCCCTAGCTTTCCCCTAAGAGGAGCTTCTTGAGAAATGAAAAAAGATGCTGGGAGTAGGGTGTTCAGGGCCTGAAGCAGCTTTGCCAATTCCGGAAAATCTGTCAAAGGCTAGACCATCCTGAATCCCAATAGCTTTGATGTATTTATTCTTGCTCAATCCTATTAATACACTTTCAGTGATTTCTGAGTTGCCTTGCCCCTACCACTATAAAAAACAGATTTGCTAAAAGTAGCTCAGGATTTTTCAGTTAACACCCACCCCACAGTCAAACACTGTGTCAATAGGTTACTTGGATTAGTTTATCTTCCATAGATTTGTCCTTCCATGAGGCACAGTACTCATTTGAGTACTCTTTTTTCAACTTGCTTTAGTTTTAATTTCTTTTCTCCCTTCCTCGTTGATTTAATTTTATTTTTTAAAATATGTGGGGGGCACCTGGGTGGCTCAGTTGGTTGGGCCTCTGACTCTTGGTTTCCGCTCACGTTGTGATCTCAGGGTCGTGAGATCGAGCCCCAAGTCGGGGCTCAGTGTCCAGCATGAGTCCACTTGTCCCTCTTCCTCTGCTCCTCCCCCTGCTCGTGCGCTCGCTCTCTCAAATAAATAAATGCATAAAGTCCTAAGAAAAACGAATAAAATATGTGGATCATTAGCATGCTTCTGAAAGTCAACCCTAATCAAGAAGATAGACTTAAGGAAGTGTCTCTTGGCCTTACATCCTTTTCATCCCATACCACACTCACCTCTTGTAAGTGACCAGCTTTATTCTCTTCTGGTTTTTCTTTCACACAATTCTTTTTGTGAAAATAAGCAGATACATGCACTTTTTACTACTGCTCCTCTTTCTCACTGAAACACAGCATACTGTATGCGATATTTTGCAGTTTTGCTTTCTTCACTTAAAAACCTCTCCTGGAATCATCCTGCATCAGCGTGAAGAGCTCTCCCTCATTCTGTTATACAGCCGCATAGCACTTCCTTCTTCGCGTGTGTATGCCATAGTTTATTCAACCCATTTCCCAGCCTGGACATTTATTTACATTCTTTCCAAAATTTTGCCATTACAAATTAAGCTGCAGGGAGTAACATTGTGCAAATGCATTTTCATACTGTTGTAAGTTATCTTTGGGTTAGATTCCTGTCAAGAGATGCTGGGCCACAGAATAAATGCACATGCAGTTTTGTTAGGTCCTGCCAAGTTCCATCCCCCGCAAGGATGCTATCATTGTGTATTCCCATCAGCTGGGTGTAAGACGGCTTGTTTCATTTGATTAAAGGCCAGTTTTGTAGCTGGCTTTGTGAAGTGTCACTTCGGGTCTTTGCCCATTTGTCTGTAAGGTTTCTAACCTTTTCTTCCTCAATTAAAAAATCATTTGTTCCTTAATGATATCAGCCCTTTCCCCATGATATATGTTGCAAATATTTTCTCCCAGTTCGTCATTTCTTTTTTCACTTTGCTCATGGTTTTTGCTATCCAAAGTTCTTTTTTTTTTTTAAGATTTGTTTATTTGAGAGAGAGAGCGAGGGCAAGCACACAGAGGGAGAGGGAGAAGCAGACTTCCCACTGAGCAGGGAGCCCGATATGGGGCTCGATCCCAGGACCCTGGGATCACGACCTGAGCTGAAGGCAGACACTTAACTGACTGAGCCACCCAGGCGCCCCCAAAGTTCTTTTTAAAAATTTATATGTAGACAAATGTATCAACTTATTATTTCCTTTTATTGAATACAGATCAAGGAGGATTTCACCACTTTTTTTTTTTTTCCGTAGTCCTTACGTACTTCTACTGTTTATATTTACACCTTTGATCCATTTGGACTTTATGTTGATGTGTGATATGGCATGTGTGTATTTTATCTTTTTCATTACTTATTAAAAAGACTCTTTGCTCCAGTGACTGAAATACCACCTTTACAATATATCAGATTTCAATATGTGGTTGGGTCCATTTCTGAACTTTGATCCTATTCTATTGTCTGTCTACTAATATCTGGTGGGAATAGTCTCTTCTCTTCCTTTGCCATGTTTCCCTGGATATTCTTGTGTGTTGATTTTTCCATATGGACTATGATACCAGCTTATCAACTTCTATGACAAAGTCTCATAGGTATTTTATTGGATCACATTAAATTTGTAAACTAACTTAATAAAAACTAATATCCTGACGATGCCAAGCTTTACTAACATACAAGGGATGTCTTTACTATTGGCTACTTTGTGTCCTTCAGGAGGGAATTACAGTTTTTCATATATAGATTTTAAATATTTCCTGTTAAGTTTATTTTACTGTTTTAAAATTTTTCATTGCTATTGTAGATGGACTTTTCCTTATCTGTTGGTTATTGTTTGTATATGTGAATACCATTGATCTTTGTGTGTTAATTTTATATCCTGCTGCTTTGTTGGATTATTTTATTGTTGAGTTAATCCAATCATTGATTCTCTGGGGTTTCCCATGTATATTATCCTGGTAGCTCTAAATAGAGGTAGTTTTATTTCTTCTTTTCTTATTCTTATGCTCCTAAGTGTTTTATCTTGTTTAATTGCATTGTGTAATAATTCCAGAGTAGTGTTAAATTGCAGTAGATATAATGGGCATACTTGCCTATTCCTTATTTTGTGGGAATTTTACTAAATAACTCTTTTCATCCCCGTTTTCATATTAAATTATGTTTGACTTGCATCATATTCAATTTATGATGATTTATCATATTGTAACATGTGGGTGCCCATCTACTCTAATTACTCAGCATTTCAAAACAGTTCGTTCTTTTTCTCTCTTTATTTGCTATAATTAATTGCTACATTTTACTATCTGTACTTTTGCTTCTATTACTTGAAGTTTTATTAGGCATTCTCATTTTTAAAAATCTAAAGCTAATGAAAACATTTCCTCTTTCTGACAACATGAATGCCTCAGAACACTTCAACTCCAGCCACTCCCTCTTGACATTCAAACAATTCAAGTCCAAGTCTTTAGTTCTGGCATTAAAAAAATAATAATAATAATAACCCATAGATGAGACATGATTGCTCCTTCATTTCCTATGGGTATTGCCTCTTTATATTTCTATACATTTGCTAGTCCTTTGCTCACTATTTCTTCTGGGACCAATTTCTTTTTTATCAGTTATAGTCTATACACATTCATTTAATTGATATTTTCTAAGTGTTTAATACGTGGAACTACTTCATTCTCTCTTTTTTTTTTTAAGATTTATTTATTTATTTGAGAGAGAGAGAGAGAGAGAAAGCAGGTGTGAGCAGAGGGAGGGGTAGAGGGAATGGGAGGGAGAGAATCCCAAGCAGACTCCCCTCTGAGTGCAGAGCCCAATGTGGGACTCTGATCTCATGACCCTGAGATCATGACCTGACCAAAAGTCGGACGCTTAACTGACTGAGTCCCCCAGGTGCCCCTAAAATACCTCATTCTTAAAAGACCATCTTGCTCAGGTAATTCTAATAGACCGTACTTTTCTCTCAACACAGTGGATTATTTGGCTTCTATTATTGCTTTTAATATGTCACTATTGGGCTACCTGTCATTTTTGTGGGAGGTAAAGATCTATGTGTCTTTTTGTCTTCAGTGTCCTATAGTCTCCCTACCATGTGATTGGTCCTTTTCTTTTTATTTTTCCAGCTGGTCACACAATGTCCATTCATTCTTCTCATTCATGTGTTTGGCCAGTTTGGGAGAATTCTGTCACCATCTCCTTGAGTCTTTGCTTTCTCTGCTTTGGACTAGATATGTGCGAGACCTTCTCTCTCTATCCTCCATAGTTCTTATTTCTCTTTCACATTTTCTCTCTCATTCGACCTCTCTGCCTTGTTTAATTTCCTCAGCTCTGTTTCCTGGCTCACCAACCCTCTTTTCAACTGTACCTAGTATGTTCTTTACCTCATTATTGAGTTCTACATTTCAATAAAGTTATTTTTCTTTCTATAGAAGTGTTCTTTTATGAATGTTCTTGTTAGAGTCTACAAGGTTGTTTTTGATAGACTTTTTTTCCTCACTCATTTTTCAAAATTCAGTATCTTTTGTTATTTAACATTTTATGCATAAATATTCTTTACCTGGTAATTCCAATGTATGAAGGACTTGGGGATCTAAATCTGTTGTGTTCTTGCCTTTTGTGTGTGTATGAGTTCTTGTTTTATTGAATTTTATCTGTACGAATACTGAGGGCTTAAGTTGAGTTAATTTCTTCCAGAAACCATTTGACTCTGCATCTGCCAAACTCTTTAGTCTCTCCTGAGGGTCCCTAAAAATGAAGAGGGGTCTTACATTCATTTTCTATTGGACCCTCCCTGGGATTAGATTTCAGATCCCAGGAACCTAGTGTGAATTTCTTTAAAAATTCTGAGTGAGGCCTGAAAATTTCCCTTGCTTTTTTTGTGAGTTCAGGTAGTACTTTAAAAGGTTAGCTTACTAATTTGTCCAGTTTTCAGTTAAATTACAGCAGAGGGCCTTGGAGTTTACCCTACTATGTATTGCATATGTTTGTGTTTTTTTTTTTTTTTTTTACTTTTAAAATGTTTCAAATTTACAGCAAACTAAAGAAAATAAGTAAAGCATGTTATATGTATTACTAGCCCAGATTAACAAGCAACAACGTTTAGCTTTATTTGCATTGAGCTTTTATTTTTGAAAAAAAAAAAAAAAAAGTATAGATACAGGTAAAGCCCATTCCCGGTGTCACAAATCTTTTTGGAGCTCCACGGGCACATGGAGGTGTTCAGAACTGAACTTGACATCTTTTCCATAAACTACTCCCTTCTTGTAGTCCTTGACTCAGTTTCTGACAACAGAAACCAAGGACATTTTCCCCAATTATTCATATCTTAAATCCCACTTTCACTGTCTTGGTTCAGGCTCCCTTCCTCTTTTAATTTGAATATTTCACTCTCCTACCCGAGCTTCCTACACCTAGTCCTGCCTTCAGTTCTACCCACTGCAGAGTGATTTTTTTTTTCCCTTACAACATCTCACACATGTTACTCTCTGAATAAAAACCCTTCAGTGACATTCCACCACTCAAAATCCTTAGGATGGCAAGGAGCCTTTCCTGTTCTGAGCCCCTTTTACACACTCCTACTCCCAATTCTCTAACCCCCCGTCCTACCCATCTCTTCTACTTCCCCCCATTTCATTCTTAGTCTTGCCTCTGATTCTTTATACAGATTGTTCCCTTTGCAGGTAATACTCCTCTAATTTCTCCAGAGTTGTGACCCCATTAATTCTCAGCTAGATTTCACCATACTCTGACTTCCCTGAGCTGCCATGGCTGGCCAAAGCATATTTCTGATGTACTCCATAATGACTCTTGGTATATATTTATTGTATATGCATATAGATATATAGATATAATACATAGATACATAGATATGTCTATTGTAATAATCAGTTATGGACTTCAAAGACCGTTTCTTATTCATTTTTCTACTCCCAGCACCTGGTAAATGGCGCAGCTTGAATGTATCAATGCATTCATGGTCTCTTGGCTCTACTTCAAGTACCCTGAGATGAGTGGCTATACTTTTTGAATATCATGCCTAGTTTTTTATATGACCTGAGTTGAAAAGTAGCTCCAATGATAGCCATTAAGGTGATGCTTGTCCAGAATGGCCCGAATTAAGTTTCCCAAGCCCAGTAAATTATCTGAGGTAAGTCATAGGAATAATTATGTTTAACAGTTTTGTGGAGTTATAACTGATATACAATAAACTGCACATGTTTAAAGTTCACAATTTATTAAGCTTTCACATATGGTTACACTCGTGAAACAATCCATGATCTAGATAATGAACACATCGATCACCCTCACTGGGTTTTCCAGTTTGGAGTTATTTCAAATAAAGCTGCTATAAATGTTTGTGTATAACTCTTATATGAATATAACTTAGGTGAATACCTAGGAGTGGAATATTTGTACCATGTGTACAATGCATATTTAACCTTTGAAGAAGAAGACTGTTTTACAAAGTAATTGTATCATTTACCTTTCCACAAGCAGTGTGTGAGAGTTCCAGTTCCTTTGCATCCTTGCCAATTTTAGACAATCTAACAGGTGTGAAGCAGCATCTCACTGTGCATTTCTCCAATGGCTAATAATGTTGAGTATCTTTTCACATGGTTATTTTCCAGCTGTATGTTTTTTCTGGTGAAATGTTGGTTCAAATCAGTTCTAGCAATTTTGGGTGGAGTCTTTTGGGTTTTCTGTAGAGAGTATCATATTATCTGCAAATAGTGAAAGTTTGACTTCTTCCTTGCCAGTTTAGATGCCTTTTATTTCTTTTTGTTGTCTGATTGCTGTGGCTAGGACTTCCAATACTATGTTAAATAACAGTGGTGAGAGTAGACATCCCTGGCTTGTTCCTGGCAATAGAGGAAAATCTCTCAGTTTTTTCCCCATTGAGAATGATATTAGCTGTGGGTTTTCCATATATAGCCTTTATTATGTTGAGGGATGTTCCCTCCAAACTTACTTTGTTGAGGGTTTGGATTATGAATGGATGTTGTACTTTGTCAAATGATTTTTCTTTTTCTTTTTTTTTTTTAAGATTTTATTTATTTATTTGACAGAGAGAGTGAAAGAGTACAAGCAGGGAGGAGTAGTAGAGGGAGAGAGAGAAGCAGGCTTCCAGCTGAGTAGGGAGCCCGACGCGGGGCTCGATCCCAAGACCCTGAGATCATGATCTGAGCCGAAGGCAGACACTTAACCATCTGAGCCACCCAGGCGCCCCTGTCAAATGATTTTTCTGCATCTATTGAAAGGTGTGGCTTGTCTCTTAACAGTATCTTTTAAAGAGCAAATGTCCTTAGTTTTATCATTATTTTGTCTTTTGTGGATTATGCCTTCAGTGATATATTTAAGAAAATTTTCTTAATCTAAAGCCACAAAGATTTATTTCTATATTTTCTTCTAAAAGTTTTATAGCTTTAGGTTTTTTTGCATTTAAGTTTACTGTCTTTTGGGGTTCACTTTTTGTGAACCATGCTATGGACTGAAGTTCCTATTTATGCATGTGGATATCCAAGTTTTTTAGCACTATTTGTTGACAAGACTACTTTTTCTCCATAGGACTCCCTTGGGCAACTTTATCAAAAATTAATTGACTATCAATATGTGGGTCTATTTCTTGACTCTATTCATTGTATTGATCTATACTGTCGTCATTACCATATTGTCTTGATTTCTGTAGTTCTGTAATAGATCATGACATTTGGTAATATTAGTCCTCTAACTTTGTTTTTCTGTTTCCAAGTAGTTTTATCAATTCCAGGTTTTCTGTGTTCTCATATACATCTTAAAAATAGCTTGTTAAAAATAATGCAATATATGTTAAGAAAGAAAAAAAGAAGAAGAAGAATGTAGCAGGAGGGGAAGAATGAAGGGGGGGAATTGGAGGGGGAGAAGAACCATGAGAGACGATGGACTCTGAAAAACAAACTGAGGGTTCTAGAGGGGAGGGGGGTGGGAGGATGGGTTAGCCTGGTGATGGGTATTGAGGAGGGCACGTTCTGCATGGAGCACTGGGTGTTATGCACAAACAATGAATCATGGAACACAATATCTAAAACTAATGATGTAATGTATGGGGATTAACATAACAATAAAAAATTAAAAAACAAAAACAAAAACAAAAACAAACAAACAAAAAAAATAGCTTGTTAATTTCTACAAAAGCCTGATGTATACTAATAAATAGTATAGTTTCATTCCTTTACTTCCAGCCTTTGAGTTATTGTCACACAATCCACTCTTACATATGTTATGACTTTCTTTTAAGCATTTGATTATCTTTTGAAGAGATTTAAATAACAAGAAAAAAATGTTTATATTTACCCAAGTAGTTACCATTTTTGATGTTCTTAATTTCTTTATGTAGTTCTAGGTTTTCCCCTCGTATCATTTTCCTTCTATCTGATGGACTTCCTTTAATATTTCTTGCAGTGCCAGGCAGTTGATGGTTGATTCTTTCAGCTTTTCTATCCTTGTAAAAGTTGATACTTCACCTTCATTTTTCAAATATATTTTTGTTTGGTAACATGTCCTAGTTTAACAGTTTTTTTTTCTTTTAACACTAAAAATGTTGCTCTGCTCTTTTTGCTTGCATTATCTCTGACAAAAATCTGCTGTCATTCTTATATTTGTACTTCTATTCATAATGTATCTCTTTCTCTGGCTGCTTTTGAGTTTTACACTTAATCACTGGCTGTAAGTAATTTAATTTTGATTTTCCTAGTGTACTTTTCTTCATATTTCCTATGCTTAGGATTTATTGAGCTTTTTGGATTTGTGGTTTGCAGTTTTCATCAAATTTAGAAAAGTTTTGTCTGTTATTCTTTAAATGTCTCTCTCCACCATATCCTTTTTAGGCATCAATTACATATATGTTTGGTTGCTTAAAACTGAAATCAATTAATTAAATTAATAATGTTGCATCAGATTACTGATGCTATGTTAAAATTTTTTCAACATTTTTTTCTCTGTGTATTTAAATTTTGCAAAGTTATTATTCCTATGTCTTCAGGTTCACTAATCTTTGTTGCAACACCTAATCTGATGTTATTCCATCCAGTGTGTCTTTCCTCTCAGACATTATAGTTTTTGTCTCTAGAAGTTCTGTTTGGGTCTTTTGTATGTATTCCATATCTCTACATAGCATGTTCAATCTTTTTCTAGCTTCCTGAACATATGGAATCAATTACAACTGTTCAATGTTCCTGTCTTCTAATTCAATCACCTGTAACATTTCTGCATCAGTTTTAACTTATTGAATTTTTTATTCATCATTGCTAGTATTTTCTTGCTTCTTTGCATGCCTGGTAATTTTTTTTTGGATATGAAATATTTTGGTTTTTATTTTGTCGTGTTCAGTATATTTTTGTATTCTTATGGATATTGAGAATTTTGTTCTGGCACATGCTTAAATCACCTGAAAACAGTCTGATCCTTTTGGGTTTTCCTTTTAAGCTTTGTCAGGTTGGATCAAAGCTGAATTTCAGCCTGAGGTCAATTTTTCCCACTACTGAGGTGTGACTGTCTTTAGAAGTCTAACCAATTCTCCCTAAAGTATAAGGTTTTCCACTGTGTTTATTGTGGATGGATAATATTTCCAGCCTTTTTGAACCCTGGGCACTGTTTCTTCTAATCTTTTAGGGTGGTTCTTTGCCCAGCCATGAGTAATTAATTTATATTCTTGTGATAACCAGTATTTAGCTGAATAATCTGGACACAGTCTCTGCAGATTTCTGGAGTTCTCTCTCCCTGGAGTGTCTCTCCTGTCCTGTATTCTGCATTGCGAGCTGTAGCTCTCTTGGCATCCCTGAAATTCTAGCTCCAGGTCTTCAATCAGGGAGAGTGTAGGGCTCTGCCTGGGATCCCCCTGCCTGTGCCACTTCCTGAAACTTTCTCAAGGCAGTAACTGAGGGCAGCTTAGAATGCATCTCATTGTTTTTCCATTTCAGTTTTCACTGTCCTTCATTGTCTGACATCCAATATTTTGAATGCCATTGTTTCACATATTATTTTCCATGTTTTACTTGTTCCAGGCAAAAGGATAAATCCACCCTTCATTAATCCATCTTTTCCAGAAGTCCAGGATAAATTTTGATCCAAAAGTTTCCTAGGTGTTTCTTATTTGCAGTCAAGCATAGGGAGAATGTGATCACAAAATCAAATGGAATTTGGGGTGCCTGGGTGGTGCAGTTGGTTAAGCATCCCACTCTTGGTTTCAGCTCCAGTCATGATTTCAGGGTCCTGGGATGGAGCCCTGCATTAGGCTCTGCTCTCAGCGCAGAGTCTCCTTGGGATTCTCTCTCCCTCTCCTTCTGCCCTTCCTGCTTGTGCTCTCTCTCTCTCTCTAAAATAAATAAATGAATCTTTAAAAAAAATCAAATGGAATGAAATGGTAAATAAATGTTGATATAGATGAAGCTGTGAAAAATAAGAACTTTGTCAGAGTTGCTTATTCTCAACATAAGAGGGCCAGTGCTTCAGAATTGTTTGAGATGGGGAGTCAAAGAGAGTTTTCTTGAGCTCTTATCAATTCACTACAGTTACAGAAATTTTTATTTACAACTTATTTTTGTTTTATACAATAGTATCATTTATAAGCAGGGAAGTGATTCCTGAATATAACAGATATCTACTCCCTTTAGATAATAAACCAGAGTTTGAATCTGCTTTTCTAGTTTCTGAAGAAAATAGAGGAAGAGGTTTTAGGACAATTCTGAGATAAGCTATCCCCAGCTGCTTTCTTCCCCATCTTGGGATTTATAGGCAATGGGAACTCTCCATTAACATATATTTGTTATGTGATGATAAAATGGCACCTGTTTGCTCTTTGTCAATGGATGAAAACTAAATATTCAGCATCCATAACCTAAATCAGAGACAAGTACTTCACCAACAAAGAGCATAAAATGATAAGATCCAAGACAAAGGCGGTGTTGGTGGCGTAAAAGCCACAGAATGAATTGAAAAGGTATGACAAAAGGAGGCTTCCCAAGACTTGATCATTGGAGTTTGAGTGAGTATTTTAAACAAATGAAAGTGTGGGGACCAGAAATGCCTAAGGTCTGGACTCTGGGTGGTGGGGAGATTCTGGGACTGTGGACAGAAGTAAGGCAGATGGAAGATGAGGTAAGTGACTTTATACATGGTGTGCTTTTCTCAGCAATACCAAGGTAGTAAAATGACATCCAATTCATTTTCTCAGCAGTAGTCAGCAAGCACTTCCCATCCCCTAGTGTGTGTAGAACCATTGGAAAGATCACTATAGGAGACAGAATGATGCACAAAACAGGACCTCTACCTCGAGGAAGCTGGAATAGAGCTTAGAGTAGGAGTACAGTGAGACAGTTTGGGCCCATTCAAAACCAGCATATCTCTAATAAGTTAAACGAAAAAAATAGAGGGGAACGTGTATGGTAGGTCAGACTTTACATGTGTTACCTCATTTATTCATCACGGGTACTCTATGAAGTAGCTATTCATATTTTTCCCATTTTACGAAGAAGGAAGGCAAGATGCAGACAATTTAAAGTAACTTGCTGTCTCAGTCTGTTCAGCTTGCCATAACAAAATACCATAGACTGGGTGGCTGATAAACAACAAATATTTATTTCTCACAGTTTTGGAAGGTGGGAAGTCCAAGCTCAAGGCAGATTCAGTGTCTGGTGAGACATGCTTTCTAGGTCATAGACAGCTGTCTTCTCTCTGTGACTTCACATGGAAGAGGGGGAAAGGGAACTCCCTGGGATCCCTTACATGAGGCCATAGTCTCATTCACAGGGGCTTCACCCTGGTGACCTAATCCCTTCCTCAAAGCCCCACTTCCAAATACCATGTCACTGAAAAGAACAGGTTTTGACATATGAACTTGGGGGTGGGGGAGACACAAACATTCAGTCCACAGCACTTACCTTCCAACACATAGCTAGTGAGTGGAGGAGTCAGTATTCAAATCTAAACAGAGTCTGGCTCCGCAGCCTTACCTCTTACTATTTTCATTCCCTATCACAAAGGGTTGTTAGGAGTGGGATTTTCAGGAGGAAGGCTATGTGCTGTTAGAATAAGCATTCTTGCTTGGATCGTATACCATATCTTTCTCATATGAGTCCCTCTGGCCAAGAAAGTATCCGATTAGAAGGGGAATCCATGAGCTGCTGCAAAACTAAGCAAGCTCAGAGACTGCCTTGGGAAAGAACAAAGACTGCCAGCCTTTGGCCCACACGTGCACGCCTCCTCCGCCAGAAAATAAGTCCCATAGGGAGAGACTGTTTTAGGGGTCGCTGTAACCCCTGGCATGTAGAACAGTGCCTGGTACATAGTAGCTGCACAGTAAATACTTGTTGAATCGAGTGAATGAATGTGGTGAAGCTCGTCAGGGAGAAGGAGGATTCAAACCAGCAGTGCGCCCACAGCTTGCCTTGTCTTCCGGCGTCTCCGTCACGTGCCACCAGTCCAGAAGCCTGGTCTCTTGAAGACCCGCACATATGGAAGTCCACAAGCTTGCAGGGACACGATTTTCCTCACACATAAGGCCACCTAGGGACACCCAGTGTGGCCTCACGTTGCCCGGAGGTTGGCCTTTCCCCAGGCACTGCGGAGCCAGCCTTACTAGGTTGCTGGAAGCACTGGAAATAGTGCCTGTAATTCCTGGACCTGAGCCCGTCACCGTGCCTCTCCACCGGATCAAGTTTCCCAGTAGAAAACTAGTAGCACAGCTCCATTACTCCCACATCCTACTTTCAAATCCACACTCTTCACTGAATTATTTGCTTCCTATGTGCCCCAAGAATGTTCCATGTGGACAAGGTGACAAAGCATACTCTTGTTGGCTTTGCTAAAAATGTCCCTTTGTAAGTAACAACCAAATTTCAATTTGGTTTTCAAATCCCCTGCCCAAGAGGGTATATAAAGTCACAGCAGGCGGAACTCTAGCTATAAAACCCAGTCTTTGGTATCGTACATAAGTAGACATTTAATAAGTGCTTAATGGTGATAATGATTTATATTTTGGCATGGGCCAAACAATGTTACCATAGAAAGAACTGCACAGCACCTGACTCTCTCACACATGCCATGGTTTGGCAGCCAAGACAGGCAGGGGTGGTATGCCTGGGGACTAGGACCTGCAAAGTCAAACAGAATACGTTCCTCTTTGCACCTGGCCACTCGTGTCCACGGGCATTACAGATGCAATAATTTGGTCTCCTTGTATTGAAGATACAAATGTTCTTTTAGGTAAATATTAAGTATTTTCTTTTACATCAATGCCACAGAATAGCCCGTGATATAGACTTATACATGGAGTAACTGGACATCTAATGTGTGAAGAATCAACTTGTTTAGTTAATAGTTGATTAAAAAAATACCAACCTGACCTTACCATTAAAACTTGCCACACAGTGTCAAATTCCCTAAAAAATTCACTTCATGTTGCCATTCAGCCATTTATTCAGAGCATAAGTCTTTCTTAATAAATTGCTCTGTAGTTCATGCTTTGGGAGACATATAAGATGTGGACAGTAAGGTTCCAGGACTTGAGTTTATAACCGACACAGACCAAGGGAATGCACATGCTGAAATTCACTGATGAAGCCACCAACAGGGAGTAATTAAATAGTAACATTATATTTATTATAAACGAGATTAAACGGTTTGTCTCCAATTCAAACATTCTGATGGCATTCACTGTTGCTTTTCCACAAGTGTGCATAAATTCAACCCATGTCTATCCCATCACTCAATTGCATGCTGCTTGGGGACATCATCGGCCTCATGAATCTGATGCAGCCCCATGCACACAACGCAACTACTATCCCCTAGGCATTCAGGAATTCAGTGACTCCTGATGAAATGAAATAATAGTTTTCCCTTCCACGTTCCTTCCTCCCACCTTTTCTTCTTTCCTTCTTTTTTCCATTTTTAAGCAAAACCTACTTGCTCTGAGGCATGATGTTTGGTGCTAGAGATGCAAAGACAAATCAGCAAAGTCCCCGGCCCTATATAGGCTCATGATCAAGTGCTGACAACTGACACGTAAAAAGACAATAAAAAGTGAATCAGGTAGACATTTGAATTCAATGTTTCAGGAGTTCCAGGGGAAAAGCTATTTATTTTAGGAAAAGACAGAGGGTTTTTATGATGTTTAGGGATAGGGTTCGACAGCTAGCATGATCATTCATTAGTCAGTCCTTGGCTAAGGGGATGGTAGATAAATGATGTTATAATGACCAAGAGTGTCAGGGCAGATCGTGTTTTAATGGAGAACAAAAGAGAGAATACTGTATGATTATATATTTACTTATTTTTAAAAATAGTTTTATTGAGATATAATTCATGTACCTTATAATTCACTCATTTAAAGTGTACAATTCAATGGTTTTTAATTTATTCACACATACGTGCAATCATTACCACCATCATTTTTAGAACATTTTCATCACCTCAAAAAACAGACAAGCGGGTGCCTGGGTGGCTCAGTTGGTTAAAAAACAGACAAGCAAGCAAAGAAACAAACAAACTTTCATACTCTTTGGCTGTCACTCTCCTATTCCCCCGTCTCCTCTCCCTCCTGGCCCAAAGCAACTGTGAGTCTACTTTCTGTATCTACAGATTTCCCTGCTCTGGATATTTTGTATCAGTTGGATCATATGATATGTGGTCTTTTATGACTGTCTTCTTCCACCTAGCATGATGATTTGAAGGTTCATGCATGTTATAGCATGTAACATCAATTCATTTCTTTATATGGCCAAATATAATATTCTCTACATGGGTATATACCACACTTTGTTTATTGATTCATTGTTTGATGGACATTTGGGTTGTTTCCACCTAAATCTACTTCTGACCATGCCCTCTGGGTGGGAGAAATAAAACCAGCCATACCTCACCCTTGGGTTTTCAGAAATCCAGCCTATGGCACTGTAAGCCTCCCAACCCAGGACACAAGAAACATACTAGTTAATGTTTTGCTTGCTTTCTAAAATATAAAGGAAGCATTTCCACTCAAGAATTTCCAAGAAGTATTATAAAGCAATTCATTAACAAACAAGTGGCTTAAAGATTTTTAGATTCAATACCGTTTCAAGGTCACTGTACATGTTAAAATGAGAAAAAAGAGGGGTTAATAGCTAGAAGAGAAGGTTTTATTGACCAACAGATTCATGACGCAGAGGCTGCCATCACTCCCACATCCAACGGAGGGCTCCCCATGGGTGACAAATAACCCAATTTGGGAAGCACCACTATACTAAAGGGTTGGTGGAGAGGAGACAGAATCAAACATCAGAAAATAGAGTTGCCATTCCTGCTCCAGCCCTTCTTAGATATGCATTCTTGGGGAGGTCATTTACAGGTCACCCACTCCTTGGGTTTCCCATCTGTTAAATGGACTACTGTTACCAAGTTTGTATGTTTTATAAAGCTAATGCATATGAAAACTCTCTGTGAAGAATAAATTATAAAAATATCAGCAAGTGTTACCAGCTCAAAATCTTGTTAAATTATTGCATTTCCTCACCAGGCCCAGGAATGCAATAAAGACTAACATTTAGTAAGGGCAGTGATAAAAGTTCAGAAGTTTTCCAATAATTTTTTACAATTTATTCCCCAAACTCTTTATTTACTGGAACCCCAAGTAAGGAAATTAAACAGGCTTATAATATATACCAAAGTCTTCTGAAATTCAAAGAGAGCTTGCAAGCACATCCGCTCCACCTTCTGTCTCCACACATTAAATTACACACACAAAGACCTCCAGAAAAGAACAAGCTGTGAGATGCACTGACCCATTTTTTATGGGTGACCTGTCTTCAAAGGGATAGGAAGCCCTTTAGTTTTGGAAATAGTCAAAGAAAATGGAAGAAAGAACCTCCTATCTGATCCTATGATTAAAGGTGTTTATCACAAGGTCTAAGATAAGAGAATTAAACCAGTATAGCATAAGAACTTCAAAATCTGAGTTGTCTTGGAAAAGTCACTCAGAATTATAAAATTGAAATGATAATCTTGCTTTTCCCTTCTAGAAAAGGTAAGTGTATTGTATTTTAGGGAAACTAGAGAAAAACTAGAAAACATCCCAGGGAAACTTGACCCAGGTATGGAACCATTGAAAGCTAGAAATGGAAAGCACCATAGCATTAGCATAGTCTATGTCCCCAACCCACTCCCCACACATCCCACCCACCTCATAGATGAGGCAGCTATGGACAGAGGAAGCAACTGCTGCAAGATCACACCAGTAAGTAAGTAGGAAACTTGACACTAGAATATGGTCTCCTGATTCTCTATCAAAAGCCCTTTTAACTCAATTTTCTTTTCCTAACCCTTTTATTGACTGATTCAAAGTAAGTAACAAAGAGTCATCTCATATGTTGTATTTCTATTAGAAATCTGCTTTTAGAGTTGATGGACCATATATCCCACTCTTTCACATTTTTGATAAAGAAGTTGAAGATTAGAAACATTAAGGGGGTACCTAGGTGGCTCAGTCAGTTAAGCATCTGACTCCTGATTTCAGCTCAGGTCATGATCTCAGGATTCTGGGATCAAGCCCTGCGTGGAGCTCTGCACTCAGTGAGGAGTCTGCTTGGGACACTCTTCTTCTCCCTCTTCCGATGCCCCTCTCTAAACAAACAAACAAACAAACGAACGAACAAACAAATACATCTATCTTTTTTTAAAGAAAAGAAATATTAAGGAATTTTTCCAAGTCACATAGAGGGATGAGCTAAGAACAGAACACATTTCTCTAAATTTTTGATCACTTTTGTTCAATATTCTTCCCATTGTGGGGCAGTTTCCTCTCCTGATCAGTGTTTGAAATGGTTTCTTCTTTTTAGGGTGTGGCTAGGGTCTACAGTCATCCCAAAGGAAGGTAGCAAACACCAGGATGTCATGCTAGGGTCACTTTTCTCTTACTTCTACGTGGGAAAGTACAATATGGGCTTTGTTGTGACACATCTTCACACTCTCCCATTAAGTTATTAGCAAATGAATAGCCCTGAAAATGCATTGAAAATATCTCTTTGAATGTTAAACAAATAAATTTGTGTAATTGATTATCCCAACCCCCTCTGGATTTTAACTTGAGGGCAGAAATTAGGTATAATTTATACCTGTCACATTTTTGATGGATTGAATCAAGGCTACAGACAAAGTCACATCCTGGTTGTACTTCATGTAATCTGATGCTTCATGATACGTGCTTCCAATAGACATATGCAATATTGTTATCTGACAACCTAGAACAATGCATATTTATCAATAAACTATCAATAAATTGCCCCACTCCCCTCTTTTTTAAAAAAAGCTCTTCCTATACAAAATTAAAGGAAGAACATGACTGATAAAACAAATGAGCTATGTGAAGTTTATTCAGTTTAATTAACACATGCAAAAGAAATTAAAAACAAAGTAAAATCTTTCCAATTTCTTTGACGGCTGGGCCATCTTTTCTCCATGCTCAGGTAAAATTCAGCCTTATATTTTAGATCTTTTGAGCATCTACAGTCTAGTTATGCCTTCCTGCCTGCTCCCTCTCTACCCTGTACATATCTCTATCCTAGCACCTGCTGCAAAGTTTACTTGTTCATCTCCCCAACAATGGTGAGATCTTGAAAGCAGGATTTAGTCTTATTCATTTGTCCGCCTCCTGTGTTTATCAACAGAGACAAGGAGATGGCCTGGGCTCAATAAATATTTGTTGAATGAATAAAAGTTTGAATAAACAAGTGAATACATAAATATTCAGTTGAAAATGAAATTGTATGACTATACCTATGCTTCTAATTGCTGGAACATGAATAGAAATATATATATATATATATATATATGGTAATTCATTCTCAAAACATAACCCAAAAAATCCAAATCTCATATGAAACAACATAACAGAAAAGGCTACAAAAAAATACTGTAATATTGCATTCCATTTTCAGCAAACTTCAGAAATACAAACTCTCCATCATTTGGGGAACCAGAGGGAGATAATGGTCCAATCTCAGCCAAACAGTGCTATTAAAAACACAAACAACTGAACTCTATGTGCATTCCAATTTCCCTTGTGGTTCCAATTAAGATCACATCAATTAAATGAACTTATCATTTTGCATCATGGAGCTCTTGAAAATTGTATAAAATTCAAGTTGGCATTTTCTTCCTTCCCTGATAAGGACAGGACATGATTGCATCACACTGATTGCATATTTAGCTCTCCAAACAGCTGCATAAACATTATAAGCAATACAGCAAAACAGAAAAAAAAAAAAAAATGTGTCGAAGCTAAAATCAAAGGACACATTTCTGAAACAGAGCATGCTATGGGTGGTTGATTCTAATTGAGAGATGATTCAGAAATATGAAGCCACCAGAGGAGTGGGCACTGCATGAGAGAATGGGATGATTATGCTCCCCCACCCCCACCCCAAATCCTAAAGTCAGAGTATTTGTTCATAGAACCTTAAATGAACTTCCCCAGTGACGGCATTATTGCCCCCGGCAACAGGGGCAATTTCCCCAATGCCAGGCCACCCTGGGCAGCATCTCTGGGGAGGAGAAGGGGGAGGGGATAGAAACTGCCTGTTAAACCTCCCTTGGAGGGAGATCAGATTCCTGCTACCATCTTTCTACCCTTTAGAAAAGCTCACAGTATGGACAGATGATCTCCAAAGCAGCCTACATGACTTCCTGGCCATGGCAGGTCACACATGGTAACGGGGCTTCCCCTTCCGCCTATATATTAGCGGTTGATAAGAGCTCGGGCTATAGAGTCATTTTATCCTGGCTTACATGCTAGCAAGACTAATTTACATGACCTTGAGTTTGCTACCTAACCTCTTTGTGCTTTGCTTCCTCCTTTGTAAAATGCGGGGAATAACTGTAACTACGCAATAGGGTGGACATGAGAATTGAATGCGGTAATGCATATGACGCCATTAGGAGCCGATATCCCTCAGTAAAGGGTAGCTGCTCTCATGGCTGAGTCCACATGTTGCTGCAGCTGCTGTTCTGGGGAGACTGATCTGTGCGATGCCTGGGCCCCCCAACAACGAAAACTGCCCCAGACTGCACTCCTCTCCCTGAGGCTCACAGCTTCCTCTTCAAGCAGATAAAATGCTCTTTCTCAGAGAAATAAGTGGCAGTCCACAGACAAATACAAGAATCTGCCTTAAAATGCCCGTACTGTGATTAAAAAATGATATACTACTAGTAGAAAAACAGTAGAAAGTTATACTGCTATAAATACCCAGGATAGCATTTCAACTACCTATGGGTAAACAGGCTTTTGTGAGCTAGTCCACAAACCTGCATAATATCATTTCTCTGGATCCCAGGTAAGAACTGATTTTGTAATTGGAATGTGTTTGTCTGTGTCTGGGGGATGTAATGCAGCAAGGCGGGTAAGAGAAAGAGAATATCTCCATTTTACAGAAAAGGCAACTGAGGCCCAGAGAGGCTGTTACTCTGACGAGGCTTCGGAGGTAAACGTCATACCAATATTCCAGGTCCAAACACACTCACCGAGATCTCAGGCCTGAGATAAGGAAGCAGTTCATGGCAGCTGGTAAACACGTTTCCACTGATCTTCTAGAGTGGCCTTCTCACTTCCACCACCCTCTTCTCTGTGATGTTTCTGTTGCCCTTCAAAACATAGTCTAAAATGAAAAAGTAGAGAAGATGGAAGGAAATCCACTGCAATATTAATGTGTGATTGGGCTACGGATGGTAGAATTTTCTTCTCTGTGTTCTCTATTTTCTAAATTTTCTGCAGAGAAGGTCTTATAGGAGACAGCAAGCATATTATTATTATTTAATTATTTTAAAAGTTCTGCTCAAAATTTAACCTTTTCATAAAGTCTTGCTAAGTTAGCCTCGTTTACCTCCAACAATTTCATTCACTCAGCGCTCATGGCTTTGGCTCTTGGTAATTTGTACATTCTCTTTCATTTCTCTTTCTTTCCTTTCTTCTCTCTCCCCTAAATCCCTCCCTCCTCCCCCCCCCTTTTAAGTTCATATTATATGCTAAGAGATTTAAACATCACATAAGTGTGATGAAGACATTCTAGTTGTCAAACTTGGAAACAATACCAAGGTTCATGGGGTAAAAGTTAAAAGTCTTTCATAACTTCTTCCTCTCTCTCCAAATCCCATTCTTCTCTTCCTGTAGATTGCAACTCTTCAACTTGGTACATAATTTTAAATCTTTCACATGTATGTACACATTATACATGTATATGACTATGTATTTGTATGTGTGCATGTTGGATTTTTTTAAACAAATGAACCCAAATATCATTTTCCTTCCTGCAAAGCAGCTATGATTACCGCCTCAGGGTGTTAGTGTTTAACTCTAAGTTAAGGGCCCACAGATAAGAGAGACTAGCTTGAAGGGCCATTTCTAAGAATGTCCTTGTCTGAGGGCCATGGGCCCTGGTGACCTTCACACAACTCAGCCCCAGTCCAGGCCTCACCGCGTGGCTACATATGCAGGTAGCAGGACAAACGTGCCGTTGGCTGTCGAGCCTACTGATGACAGGTGCACGTGCCATATAAAACACGTGCTCTCTAAAAATAGGATCCAGAAAGAAAGGGTTTCATGTCCAGCCCTCTGGGTGGCCTATGATAAAATGTTCACTCCGTTAATACTTAGTGGAAACAATGCTATTTCAACATTTTATCACCTGTGTTTATATGGACAGATGTATTGAACTCTTTTGAGAAATCAGCTAGTCAGTTGATCAAGATGGTAAATTGAAGGCCCCTTAGCCTTAATCACAAGATAACCAAGGAACAAAGATGAGACGACTAAATGTGTTTTGCAAAATGAGATCTGGTTCTTTCAATTTCTGAGGCAAGTTTTGTGTGAGTCTTTCCTATCAGCCTTTGTTAGCTGTGACTTTTCCATCATTTGCTGAACTTCGGCAAACATAAAGAATTCTTGCCTGTCATTTTCAAAGTTCTAATGAGAGAAAATACTGGACTTCTGCTTCCTGCATCACATTTTCATAAGAAAAGAGAAGAAAAGAATGCTTTTATAGGAGTTGTTCTGGGGGGATAAATTCTAAAACCAGAACAACTAAATGAGAAGTCCTATTCTATTGGTTGAGGTAAGTACCTCACTTTGGTGTGTCCAAGGAAAATGTGAGTGCAGAGCACTCAAAAAATGAATATGTTGTTCACCCAGCCAGCATGCAGCTGGGCACCTGCTGCGTTAGCTCTGCCATATTAGGTAGCAGGGGAAGGGTCCACTGCGGTCCTTGACTTCGAGTGGTATGCAGATGCTACCTAATGGGATTATCAGGGGGCTCCTTCCCTTGGTTCATACACCAGATCTTCCCCCAGCTTTGATAATCCAAGTCAGAGCTGACATGATGATATTGGGACTTGCAGTTATTTTTGCTTCTAAATAAAAGTAGAGAAAAGCAGTTGGACAGAACTGCAGTTGGACAGTTTGATGTTTGGTTATCGATTGGAAATTACAAAGGATAAAATACCAACATTAAAGGAAAATTTGCTGTAAGTATTTCAAATCTGTTGGGGAGTGTGTGTGGGGAGTGTGTATGTGCCTTAATCTTACAGATGTGTAGTTAGTTGCTTCCCTGTGAAAGGGACCTTCTTTGTCCTGGTTTGCTTGGGGGGAATAAGCCATCTAGCTGGTTGAGAAGAAACTGTTTATATTAGATTGGGAGAAGTTGGAATAGTCTGGACTAGTGCAGAAGGGGCAGATTTTAGGCACGAGCCATACACGAAATTATCCATCAGAACTTCCTCGATAATTCAGACCCATCTCTGAACTGTCTCATCTGAATTTCACCATTTAGTTGTATTCTCTCCTGCCTTGTAAGTTTTTCCAGTTTTGACAGCTGTTTATGTGCTATCTCCCCAGTCAGCTCCTGAGTTCCTTGAGCGCGGGCACTCTACCTGTCTGCATCTGATGAGCTCTTACTGGGTCTTCGGCAAATCCTCCCGGGTTGACTTGGCAAGCTTGTTGCTGAGAAGCGTGAGGGTGAGTGTGACATGTGAGTGTGTGCACATATCCCCACCCTTCCTAGGACCCTCTTGCAGCTCTCCCACGGCTGCTCCTTCAACCACGGTAGGACAGCATTCCCTGATGGGAGAGCAAACCCCTGAGATCTGCATGCACTCTGCTCAGTCTGTGACCCGCTCCTCCAAACTTTCCAATTCACCTTCCAAGTCACAGCCGGTGCCCTGAGTAGGGCATTTATAGGGCTGGCGACACATGGACCCGGGCCCACATTCCTGGATGACGCCATCACTACTTGGCCATCTGTAGGGGGAGCGTGGGCGCCTGGAACATCTGGGCTGCCTTTGGGCCAACACGTGTCCGTCTTGTTCCCAGCCTCCCTCATGTGACCTCCCTATGGGGGTAGGCCAGGTCATGGGGTAACTGGAACTATTTTTGAGAAGGCCATTGGCAGAAGGTCTTCTCGTCCACTGCCCAAGTACCCCACATTCTCCATTCTCCAAGCCAAGACTTTGTAGAGCCATTGAAATAGGAGTCAGAGAGGGAGCAAGGCCAAAGGGTGGAGGGAGAATCTGCAAACTGACATGGCAGGAGGCAGGAGCAGGGACTATCTATTCCTGATCCTGCTGTGGTCTGTGGGTGTCTTCAGAGGCCTCCTTTCTGGGTTGTGTGCCTCCGTCTGTGTGTGTGGCACAGCGTGAGACAGCTGCATTTATCCCTGGAAAGTGGGGGGAACAGGTAAAAGAATATTAAGATGCACAGGTAGGAGTGCTCCCCACATTTAAAAAAATAATTTATGAAAACACATTCAATATACAGGGAACTATCAGCCATATGCTGTTTCTCTTAGGTGTTGCGCAGGGAGTGTTCATTACCCACTCCATGTGTCTGGCTGTTGAGATGTTCTGAATTGCATTTAACTTGTTGACTCATTGTCCTGAAACAGCATACCGAGAGAGAGAAAGAGAAATATTCTTCCCCTGTTTGGTAGAAATGGAGGTATGAAAAGGTAAAGCGGTCTACCCAGAGTTACAGAGAAAGTTCAGGACAAGAACATGACCTGATTCCAGAAGAGAAATTGGTGCTACTTCTTTACATTCTTTTGTTCTTTGAGGGCATGAATCTACCTATCCGAGTTTCAAGTAGTCATTAGTGACTGCTCAGGATAACCGGCTTCCTCTCTGAGTGCAGGGAAGAGTGTCCCTTGCCTGCTGTCCTTATGGTTGAGGGAATCTTGTGAGTAGTTCTAGACAGGCAGGAGCCTGCAAAAGCCAGTGCATAATGTACAGAATTCTCCCTCTACCAGCTACACAAATCAAAATGCTTCAGATCCTTAAGGCCCTCCATCAGCCCGAGGTGGGCACGTAGTATGAGTAAGAAACAAATCTTTATTTTGAGCCACTGAGATTTTGGAGTTGCTAGATGCTGCAGCATACCCTAATTTATCTGGGCTTGTACAGGATCATGGAAATGAACTTAAAAGTCCCACATCATGACAGCATCAGAGTTTTTGATTAGAAAAACTCAAGAAGGGCCCATGAAGGAAGCTGAGAGCCAGGTTCAAGGACCCCTGCCTCTATTCAGAATTTCTTTCCACGTTAGCGTACTTTAAAGTGCATTTAGTCCAACTAAATCCTAAGTTGTGGCTCTCTTTAAGACATTACCAGGTGGTCTTTGAGTTACCCCCTTGAATATTTACTTCGTCATACTCCCCAAACATCTCCTTTCCATTGTTTTTTGGCAATCAGTGGTAAAAATCTTCTTCTTTATGCTAAGTCAGCATTTTCCTGTAATGTATATTCAATTGCCCCTGTTCTTTCCTCCTGAGCCACAGAGAACATGTGTCATTCTCTTTTTATGTAATCCTTCTGAATAATTTGAACAGCATGAACAGCATGAAATTACTTCTCCATGTTGAACACTCCCCAGTTCCTTAATCATTCCTTATATTGAATTATTTTGAGGTCTTTTATCATTCTGTCTTTCTCATCAGGACAGGTGCAGTCTGTAAATATATTATTAAAAATATGGCACCCAGGAGTACACGTGGTACTATTGAAAACATGGCCTAACCTACATGAAATGAAATGATATTATTATGTTCTGAATGTCCAAGCTCCATTAAACCCAAATTTAACAAACACAAAAGGCCCCAACTTAAATCCATCAATTTTAGATCCTGATTCTTTTGTGACAATATTAGCTATACCCTTAGCTTGGTGCTATTCCCATCTTGTAACTACATGCTCTCTAGGAAATCGTCATAGTCACTGATACAACACTGAAGTGGACATTGGCCAGATTGAGTCTTAAAAAACACCAATGAAGACATCAGTCTAGAGGTAAAGGTCCCTTAGGTCCAGGCACAAAGCATTTGCATATGCCCTTGGCTGTATTATCATGTAGCTTGCACTGCTCTGTCCAATATAAATGGTCATATGAGATAATCTATGAATTCTTTGCCAAATTACAGAATATGATGTTCATTCCATTCCCCTACCCTGCCAGTCTACTGCTAACCAATTACAAAAGGATATATGGTTAGTTTGTTATGCTCTGCTTTTACTAAATGCATATTGGTAACTAGAGACCACTTCTCCATTCCTAAGTACATATAACCTGTTCTAGAATAATACTTAGGATTACTTACATGTTTGTCAGTTTATATTTTTCCCCTTTAGAGATATTGTGCTATCATTTATCCAACATGTGTTTTGTTCTCCACGTTGTTGTTGCTGTTGTTTTGTTTTGTTTTTTTGTTGTTGTTGTTTTGTTTTTTTTCAGAAAACAGATGTGATTTAGCTGTGTTCTTTATATACCCCCTGAGTATCCTGAGGTGAATTTGTTACAACCAATAGACATAAACACACCAAGAACAGCTTGTACTTTCCCACAGTGTTTTTTCACTTATTCTAGTGAATATTTGTTCTATTTGTTCCTGTCTGAAAAATCATTCTTCTATTCCAGAAGACAGGTATGAATTAGAGGAGTTTATAATCTGGTGAACTCAGAAACCTACTATCCCCCCCTTTTAAGGGAGGCCATGATTTTGCACCCAAAGATTTTGTGACTATTTACCAATGCCATTTTTCTCCTCTTTCTTCATCTCTTCACCACCACCACCACATTTTCTCCCCCTGCCCCTTTGCCATTTTTGGTTTATAGCTTGGTAAGATTCTCTCTATATTAATGAAAAAGAGAAAATATCTTTTATCTTTTTCCCTGGTGCTTAGTTGAATTCTGTGTGTCCTGGGATATTCAGTAGATTTTGGTTGCGTGAGTAAATGAATACTTTCATGTTGTTCCATCTTTTCCAAGAAAGGGAGCTACAGTTTTCTCATTTTTCTTCATGCTTCAACAGTGTTGTTGTTTTTTTAAAGAGTCCTTTTCCCCCCTCAGAGATTTTTTTTAAGCTTTAGTTTAAAGCTTGCTGATAGTATGTGTGCATGCATGTTGTACTCTTCTTCATAAATTCTGTTGTTTTTATGATCTTCTTATCTCCATTCACATGAGTTCACATTAGTTTCTCTAATTAAAATAATTCTTCCCTGTCTTCATGATATGAACTTTATGCACAGTTAAGGGCCCATTGGTGGTCCTCACAGTGCACTACTCAGATATCCCAGATATGAGGGAATCATGCAAAGAGCATGATTGTGAACAACTTCCCAGCCACTGCGTCTTCAGGTCATCCCAGTGTTTATGCAGAGGCCATGCTTCCTCGGGCTGCTCCCAACCAATCCTGAAGTAGCTCAGGAAATGATGGGACTATCAGAGCTGGGCCATTGATTTTTCAGGATCTGCTTATTGCCTTGGTTGAGATTTTCTCAAAGACATGCTACATAGATATCTCAGTATAGCTAAAGATTTTTTTTTTAATTAAGTAGGCTCTATACCCAACGTGGGCTTGAACTTAAGACCCTGTGATCAAGAGTCGCATCTCTACTGACTGAGCCAGCCAGGCACCCTTGATATCTTAGTATAGTCTAGTTCAATCACTCCACTCCTTGGGGTTAAGTTTTCCCTTGCTTGTTTCTCAGAGACAATGAGCTATAATGGAGTAGAAGAAGGGAGGTCAGAGGCTCCAGATCTGGCCTGTCAATTGATTCCTTATCTGTTTGGTCTTTGGCATTCCAAGTTCTCAGTGGGTAGGACTGGGGGCCGTAGTCAAGGGCCACTTTGGTTACCTGAGTCATCACATCCTCTGGGGAGCCAGGGAATGGGGGAACTGTTCTTTCTTTTGCCGTGGGGTGTCACACTCTCTTCCACTTTTCATCTATAAAACCATGAAAAAATCACACTTGAAATGATGAAATCTGTCCCCCCACCCTATGTCAACTTGGGGGAAAAATGGTCACACTTCAACAGATATTTTGAAAAAATCAGCAATTAAGGATTCTTGTGTTTGCATAGAAACAGCTGTTTTGAAATTTCCTTGGATGAGAAGCCTGACATTGCCTAAGATGGGACTAGTCAGCAGTGTGCGGAGCTCCAGTCTGGTAGATAAACAGAGGATCCTCATTTCTAGGAAAGTCAGTCTCCAATTGATGTGGTGAGTAGGATGAAAAAAAAAAAAAAAGACAAAAGGAAACAAGACCCAAGCCACTAGCATTTGAAAAGGCAGGCGCTTTGATTTCTCCCTGTGACCTTTGAAGGGCTGATTGTTGAAGCTGAAGTAATCAGAGCGCAAGATGCAAAGAGGCGATAAAACAGAAAAGCCATTATAGAACATAAAAGCCAATATGAGGGAAATGTGATTTCCAAAAAGACAAACTATTATGGTACTTGTTGCTGTGTTTGGCTGTCATCCTGCCATCAAGGGTGAAAAGGCTCCAAAATGCAGGCGATTATTATTAATCTCTCTAATTACAAAATCAAAGTCTTTGTTCCATAGTCTATGAATTTCTGTAATAAGTAAGCATGATGGGGGAGGATTTGGTCTAAGGAATCCTTTTAAGCCTCCTGAAATCACTCCCTCTGGGAAGCCTTCTATTCTTCCAATGGCCAAGGTCTCTGGGTTGGTCAGGCCTCTCTCCAAGTTCTGTTTGTTCTGGTCCCAGGGACAAAATGCCCTTCCGGTCTCTACATGTGGGTTTACAGAATAGATCCATGTAGGCAATAAGCCAACTATTTTCCCTCCCTGCAATTTCTCCCTCAATTTGCTTCCTGGAGAAAAGTGGGTAAGATTTCGGAAATATACCAAGGAAGAAGGAACAATGCAAAGCATTTGTTTTAAGATCTGCTTAGCTGGGTAAGAGCCCAAGGCAGTTTTCTTTCCCTCACGGAAGAAGCTCATCCAATGCACCTAGTATTATTATAAATCAGAATGAACACACATTGTTACGTAGAGTTACACAACTCACACAGACAACCCGTCCTTGATTTCTGCATTTCTGCAATGCTTTCAACCTCAAGAACATGTTCATGGTTTGCAACCTGGGGAACTGGCTCTTTTCTAGGCTTTATTTTCTTTCTGGAAAAGTAAACCTGGCTTAAATTTAATCCAGTGATAAACCGAAGACTCAAGAAGAATAGAATTTTGATCCCTAGTACCAGGAGAGAGGAACTTACTTGCGTGTTGGGTGGGGAGGGACCGCTGCAGAAACATTTGAATAAGTTATCCCCAAAACTAATCAGAGCAACACATGAGTAATTGTGTGATAAGAAAGAGTCAGAAGTAAAGGATGTCGAGCTGGGAGGCCCTGTTCCTGAGTGTTGTCACCATCTACCTCCCCTGCTCCCCGGGGAGGAGGAAGGGCTCCTTCATCTGCCAGAATTTTAGCTTTGGACTTAAATGTCACTTACCCAGGAAACCCTCCCTAACTAGTCCTGCCACATGGTGATTGCCCCCTTATCTATTTCCCCCCTCGTTGTTTCACGTAGATAACAGTTGCTGTTGTTGTTTCTGGTGGCAGTGATGGTGATGTTTTCATGATCAATGACAATTTGGGAAGGGGGGAAGAAAACTCCTGATGAGCTGAGACCTGACGGCCTATTTCTCTTGGCTTTTCTTTCCTTCTCACTTTTGTCCTCCTCTGTGTTTAATACTTAATAGGTACAGCATAAGCTGCTTGGAACGTGCTCCAACACCTCTCTAAGTCCTTGCTACCCGACGGGTGGTTTGACCAGCAACATGGACACCATCTAGGAGCTTCTTAGAAATGCAGAGTCCAAGGCCCCATTTCAGTACCAAGCTATGATCTACATTATTAGATCTCTGTGGGTTTCGTACGCACAATACAGCTGTCCATCTCTAGCACCTACTTATATATACCACTTCACTGATGACTAGCCATACCACCTTGGCTTTTCATGTCTGTGGACTTTGTAAAGCCGTGTAGAACCTCAGTGTGTTGCATGCATTTTGCTTTGGCTGTTCTGTATTGTTTCATGTATGTTAGTCTATCTCAAGGGGCGCCAGGGTAGCTCAGTTGGTTAAGCAGCTGCCTTCGGCTTAGGTCATGATCTCAGGGTCCTGGGATCGAGTCCCGCATCAGGCTCCCTGCTTCTCCCTCTCCCTCTGCTGCTCCCCCTGCTTGTGCTCTCTTGCTCACATTCTCTCTCTCAAATAAATAAAAATAAAATCTTAAAAAAAAAAACTATCCTCAAGCCGACTGTAAGTTCCTTGAGGGAGATTCCTGTCCTTTGTGTCTCTTTAAGTCCTGTGGGTGCTATGGCATCCTGTTACTCCTCCACATAATAACAACGGCTAATACTTGAGAAGGAACTGCATGTTAGACATTTTGCCAAGCACACTCGTACACTACCTGACTACTCACAGTAACTCCATGAAGTAGCTAGTATTCTTTTTTCATTTTATAATGAGAGAATCAAAGCCTTGGAAAATGCAGTCAATTGTTAATGAGTCTCAAATTCATGTCAGTTAGACTCAGGAGGCTGAGCTTTTAGTCACTGCGTTAGCTTGCTCACTGATCAGTTGATGAATAAACAAAACTGTGCTTCTGGAAGTAAACACATATATTTGGTGTTAACTGGATAGAATAGAATGGAGGCCTGCTTTCTTCCTGCCTGGATGCCCTCCTGATAGAAATATTTCTCAAGGAGAAAGAAGCAGCTCGTCCCCTTCTACCACCTACCTCCCCCTGATCGACCACACACCCCCCAGCCCCACTCTCTCCCTCCTGCTGTAAATACTGTTAACTACCCCCTCCCACCTTCTCTGTCCTTTTGGCTTGCGACCCCAGTCCATGTCCTAACCTTGAGTTGGCCCTCCTGGCTTCTCAGCACCACCCCCACCCCCGGAAAGCATGTGGCCTGGCCTGGCCGAGGGGCCTCACATGAGGAGCTTTATCAGGTCACAGACTGTCTGGGCTTTCTCTGCGAGAGTGGATGTGCTTGCACAGTGGATGGATGACCTTTCGTTCCCGAACACCCAGAGGGCCCATCAGTCTGTTCCCGCTCCACTGAGAAAACTGGATAAGGTGCTTGCCACTTGAAATGAGAGTAGAGAATAAGGAACTACAAAAATAAACAGACCCCAACCCCCTCAAAGACCAGACAAGGCTGAGGCACTTTGTGTTTCAGGGTAGCCCGCGTCTGGCAGATGAAGGAGACTTTTCTCATGCTTCCTGTGACGATGCGGACAATCAGGGCATTGGCAAAGATTCTGGCCAGGCCAGTGAGCATGTGCACATGTGCCCGCAGCCGCACACTGCCCCTGGCGTGTTCTCTTCTCGCGGAAGTGCTGGGGCCAGAGTTTCCGCTCGGGCGGCTGGCAGGATGCTTATGCAACTGTTGCCTGCCAGGAGCCACTGACCTACACTCTTGGCCCCGACAACCACGCCTCCTGGACAGACACGATCATGAGGCCACGGGACACCCGTGGCAGCTTTGTCAGAAGAGATTCTGCAGAACCGTGGACTCCAGAAGGGACCGGGACCCAGGAGAAGCAATGCTCTGGGAGAACCCTCAGTGGGAAAGGCAGTGGTCAGGTGGCCTCTCCCACCAGCAGGGCCCCCAAAGGTGCACTGAGGTCATAGCAAAGCAAAAGCAGGAGCTATTTCTGCCTTTGAAGGTCAGTAGGTCCCACCTATACGTAGGACCATAATGAATGATTTCTGTGTTCAGGAACTTTCAGTCAGACCATCTTTCTTCAATCTGTCTGGGAAGTACCTAACGTTAGGTATCAGGGATCACTCGGCTCTGGAATTCACCATCTGTACAACCTTGGGTAGATCACTGGACTCCTGAGGGTTTCCGTATCCTCATGTGGCAGGTCGGACCGGGTTTGCGGGCCTCTCAGGGGGCTTCAAATTCTACCAGTCTGCGAATCTAGTGATCTCAACTTTAGGTGACTGCTTCTCAAGCTCATTTTGTCCACCTCATACTGGAGAGGAAAAAAATACCACTAAAGATGTTTGTCTGTAGCTTATAACGCAACACTCCTTCTACGTCCGCCTCCACATTTAAATTCACCAGTGACAACTAAATACACCTAAATTCAGCTGGCAACCTGCCCAAGCTTGTTGGACCCATGTAATGTGCTTGTCCAAAAGCTAGCACTGGTTCATTTAATAGTCCGTTCACATCGGGTCCTATCGCCCCCTCCCCTCCAGTGAATAAGGAGGAAAATTAATTTTAAAACCTTTCTAGAAGAAATTGCCTTTGCACTCCCACCATTGACTTAAGTGTTGAGATTCAATTAAATTAGGAGAGATCACAATTAAAATGCCATTTAATTATCCTCCTTTTATGTAAATGAGATTTCTGATTGCGGAGAATCAATAAACTTTGTTTAAGCAGCTCATCAGTTGCCTATTCAAGTGCCGCTTTGTCCCTTCTTTGCTAAATCCCTAATCTCACAAGCCAAATGGAAGAAATGTTCCTGGAAATTCAAGGATGGAAATCCTGAAGCCACTCCGCTTTTCCCCGGAACGCAACGGGTAATAGTACCACACCCACTGTTTTCTAGCCCAGAACCTATTCAATTTTAAAAGCCTCACATGCAGTCGAGTGAAGGCCACTGTTATCCGAAGGCCTGAAAGAATTCTAAAGTGATCGGAAGGACGTTTTTAAACCTCTCAAGCATTAAGACTTGTAGACGTCTGGCCTCCCAGAGGCAGTTCCAGTCTCTGACAAACACGACGGTCAGCAACTCAAAACACAGAAGTGACAGTCATTATCCCTGTAGGGAGAAAAAAAAAAAAAAATTTGCAAATATCTATGTAGAATCCCATTTGTAGTGAATTCATTTAAAAGCAAAATCATCAAGGCCTGTTGATCTATTACTGCTGCCACCATAACGGTGTAGAACAAATCACCCCCAAACTTAGTGGCTTTCAGTAACAGGTGTTTATTATGGAGCTCAAACATCTTGAGCCCAGACATTTAAAAACCCAAATGTAACAGCCTGGATATCTCTGATTACAGCAATACAGACTTCCCAGGTTTTTACACCTGTGTTTATGAAGACTCAGTCGTACATAAAGATATTTAAGTAGCTACTTCTCCGATAACTTGTTTTTATTTAACACTTTGTTCTTAAAAGATTTCTGCTTCATTTTCTAATGCATATGGTTAATATCTTAATAAGAAAGAGGGAAGTGGAAGCCTCATTTCAACTCAATTTTTGGCTTAGAGTTAGAGCTATCCCAACGAAGCCTCGAAACTTCTAATCGACTTAGTTCTGGAACCGCAGAAATGGTTTTTCTTGTGTGTCAGTGCTGCGTGTTTTGTGGTTGTTCGTTTGTTTCTTTCGGTTTGTTTTTATCACAGAAGCAAGCATTTTACACCTTTATACTTAAATGCATAGACTCATTTTCTGTTTCTTCTGTTCTCTTTCCCTTGATTCTCTGGACACCCTCCCCACAAAACATCAGCACAGAAAGGACGCTCAGAGTCATACGCTAGCAGCAATCACACATTGGCACAACAAGCCCGACTTCTGTCTTTCCAGGTTGCACATTTGTCTTCACCCACCTTCCTTTTGAAGAGAAAATGTTCTTTCCCCTAATGGAAAATCAGTTGTTTGCTAGTGATTTCTGTTTACTAAGTACTTTTAGAGAAGCTTCTCAATATTGGCACTCATGACACTTGAGGCCAGGTAATTCTTTGTTGTAAAGGGGCTGCCTGTTTAAAGGGGAGACGTTCAGCAGCATCTCTGGGCTATAGATCCGTAGATGGACAGGCCCACATCCAGCAGTCCCCCCCAACGGTGACAAGCAAAAACGTCTCCAGTCATTGACACATCAAATCATCAAAATCACCCCTGATCAAGAATCACTCTTTTACGGTTAACCAACAGTTCATTCAGAGACAAAGCTGGAATATTTCTAAACTTACACTAGAAACTTTGTTTGAAGAACAGTTTAAAATTAATCTCACGGGGCGCCTGGGTGGTTCAGTCGTTAAGCGTCTGCCTTCGGCTCAGGTCATGGTCCCAGGGTTCTGGGATCGAGCCCCGCATCGGGTTCCTCGCTCTGCAGGAAGCCTGCTTCTCCCTTCCCCACTCCCCCTGCTTGTGTTCCCGCTCTCGCTGTGTCTCTCTCTGTCAAATGAATAAATAAAATCTTTTAAAAAAATAAATAAAAAAAATAAAATAAAATTAATCTCACAATAGAAACGTACCTTAATTATATTTTAACGTAATTTTTAACTGAAATGTGTATGTTTTCATTATACAGTTTTAGAAATTACCTAAAAGCATGGTCCTTCAGAGGGCCTTCTGAAATGAGTGATTATAATTCATGATCGCTAACAAAAGTGTCCACTGAGTGCCAAGCATACTTACTAATCCTCACAATCACACGAACTGACTACTAATAATATTACCATTTTACATAGGAGAACACTGAGGCACAGAGAGTGTAAGGTACCTGAGGCCACACACTAGTAAGATTCAAGCTAGAACCGAAGCTGTCTGCCAGGCACACGTGTCTCTCAGGAAGGAGGCCCGGACGCTGCATTCTTTGAGATCATGTGTGATTTCAGAGTTTAAGGTTTTCCTCAAGACTTCTAGCACATTTTTATACCAACAATTGTATCAAAGAGAGGGCTTGAATAAGGTCCCGTGGAAGGGAGAAGAGTGATACTCTACTGGGTGGAACCTAGTGCATCCTACCCTGAGCACTAGCTCAGGACACCTGCTCCCACGGGCAAAGCAAAGAGATGCCCAAATGAAGTGATCCTCGGATCCACGAGGAATGCCAAATCTTTTGTAAACTAACATATCTACCCCCACCCTGCCGCAAGACCTGAATTTCTTACAATTGTAGTTTTTGGTCTTCAAGAGTCCGGCGTTGGAATGGGTCGGCAGAGCCCACGTGCCCGTGCAGAGGCAGCCCGTCACCTGGAAGGGGTGGGCATGCGCCTCTCCTGGGCTGGGCAGCAGGTGCCACCAAGCTCCTCCTCAATCTGCTGGTGTCCATCTGCGTCATGTTCCTCAACAAAAGGAGCCCGCTGTGAGCTTGGTTCTGGTGCATGTTGTGGTCACCTGGCCTGGTCGTGCCTCTTAAAGTTTGCCAGCCTGCACGCCCTTCCTCTGGGCGCTCAGCTTCCGTGGTTTCGTGGTCTTCCCCAGCCTCACACCACAGACCTATCAGCTGGTCAAGGTCAGGGCCACGGTGGCAGGTAGCTATCATAGCCATCCAGAGAAGAACTTCCCCACCAGAATACAGGTCAACACTGCTTCCTGTCACTTGAGGTGCAAGCCTAAATTCTTATTATGATGTGAAGTTGAATGTCCTCGGAATGGTGTTTGTGCTGTGGGTGGTTCTGTTACGTCTGTTTCTCCAGTGTGGGTAGGAGGCCCACAGCGTGGGTGGCACATAGACATCACGCAGCTGCGGTCCTGGTGTCTGCGGCTCTGGTGGTGGCCGGGCTGTTTCTTGAGTCAGTGTGGAGGAGAAACGTGACCTCTGCTCAGTTTCTGCTTTGTCAGTGGTGCTGTTTTCTGGAAGGACAGCTGTCTCAGGGAACTTACCCATTTCCTAGATCACTGGGTGCACTTGGACAACTCATGTATGACGTGTTTGGGCTCTTCGGCCTCTGACTTACTCCACTTAGAGCCCATATTTTATTTAAAGACCCCCTGTCAATGAGTCAGGTCCCAGCATTTTAGGTAATTATTTTGTCTTCTCGCCTATGGCCATTTTAAACTTAACAAACAGGATGGAAGCAAGTATAAATTGGTATAAAACTCAAATGGGTTTTTAGGGAGAAAAGAAAATCACCCCGAGAAGATTAAAAAAATAAGGATACCGATTACACTCAAAGAAGTAAGAAAAAATTGCATTGCAAAATTTACTGAGTGGTAATTTGCAAGATATAAGACAAAGGGAATTTTATTTGTTAAATGTGACCTTTAGTTTTATGGTACTTTTTTTTAAACTTAATTCTTCAGAATCACAATGGTTTATCCTTCTTTTCAAATAGGATTGTATGAAGTACAAGCATCCATACCGTTCCCTTTTAGCCACATGTTATTGACCCTAATGCACGGGCTTAGCGATTCGATTCTTACCTCGTGTTAGGCCCTGTTCTGGCCCAGGGACTGAGTTAGACCCAGCGCTTGGCCTGAGGGTTCCTGGCCTCGCAAGCCCAAGTGTCTGAGCCTAACATTTGAGGCCTGGTACTCCCTGCTCTTTCCCCCAGCTGGCCCGATTTTAGTCAGTCCTGCACTTTGGCAACCACACACACCTTTCAGCAGCTTTGCCCTGACCCTTCTTGGCCCGCGCAGCCCAAATCCCTACATTTCAAGATTGAGCCTGCAGGCAATGTGGACCATTGGAGTCCTCCTGTGCCTCACCTCTCCTCCCCCTGGTCTGAGTAGCCACAAGTGTGAGGAACCTCAGTTACAGCCCACTCCAACCTGGTCACATAACCAATATCCTGTTTTTTTCTTAAGCAGGAACTTTCTTGCATTTCTTTAAAGTTTTATCACCTAGACACTAGAGTTTAGACTTGCCCATCAAACATCTCTTTTTCTTCTAAGTCTCTTTTTTATTAATTAAGCATTTTTAATTGTGGTTAAATGTACACAATGTAAAACGTGAACCATTTTTAAGTATTCAATTCAGGGGCATTAAGGACATTCACATTGGTGCACAACCATCACCACCTTCCTTCTCTTTACCTTGCAAAACTGAAATTCTGTCCTCATTAAAAACAATAACTTCCCATTCCTCCTTCCTCCAACCCCTGGCAACCACTCTCCTACTTGCTGTCCCTATGAATTTGATTGTTCCAGGTACCCCGCATAAGTGGAATCAAGCAGTAGTTACCCTTTTGTGACTATATATCAGCATGTCATCAAGGCTCACACATAGAGCATGCGTCAGAACTGTCTTCCTCTCTAAGGCTGAATGATACTCCCTTGTATAGATATATCACATATTGTCTATCCATTTATCCACTTCTACATTTGGCTATTGTAAATAACGGTGCCATAAACATAAGTGCATTAAGTCTCTTCTCATTTAAATTTCCCCTCTCCAATTCCTCTGTTTCCTTAAATCATTGAACGACTGATTATTTGAACTCTGGAGTTTCCCAAGCCTGGATTTTGCAGATGGCACGCTCATGGTGTAGTTCAACATGTTTCTCTGTCCTCGCTATTTCTTGAAAATGGGCAGCTGGATCTAGAGGCTTTGCTAGTCTCTAGTTCAATATTATCAATGGTGGTGTTGTGGTCTTTCCTCAGGGTGCACACGGTGTCTGGTTTTTGCTTTTGGTTTCGAGGGTATTAGCCATTGATAACATAAGTCCATTATGGATTGCAAAATGGTGGTATTTTAATTTATTTTGTTTTTGTTGATCAGGTAGAATACTTTTACAAAAAGATGCTTCCCTTCATCTACTATGTAGTTATCCGGTGGTATAGTTCACAGAGGAAAAACAGGAAAAATACTTGATTCCTTCCTTTTATTTACCCAGTTTTCAAAGCAACTGGTTTTATATCATTTTAAATCTCCTTATTGACACAAAAATTGAAAGATATTTTATGAGCATCAACACATATGACTCTTACTTCTTGAAGTCAAAATTATTCTGTCTTTGGCCAATGGAAGTGTTTTGAACATATGCCCTGAGTCCTTTTCGCATGATCCTAATAGTAGTCTTTGATAGCTTTCTTGCTTTTTGGTGTGTTAAGATGGTCCAGGCTTTCTGACTTTTACTGCCTCTGATGTGGAATCAGATTTTTCTCCAAGAAGCACTGATATAAAATTGTACTTCAAAAGCGTAATCTGGACATTAGGGGTGCTCACTGTTACTGGCTGGTCATTGTTTCTAGGCATTTATCGTCTATCTATCTATCTATCTATCTATCTATCTATCTATCTATCTATCTATCATCTATCCATCCATCTATCTATCTATATCTATCTATCATCTATCTATCTATCTATCTATCTATCTATCTATCTATCTATCTATATCATCTATCTATCATCTATCTATATATCATCTATCAACTATCTGTATACCTATTACTATGTGAGTTCACAGTCATATTTCCAGTTTAATGCAGAACTACCAGACTTTTTATTTAACTTTTTGATATTACATCTGTTTCTCCTTTCTATCACACTCAAAATCCTGGTTCTGAATGACACAGGCGATTGCAGAATTACAATAATCTGAGATTACTGCTTGTTTTATTTCATATTCAATATAATAATCTCAGATAGTAATAACATCAATTATGATTAGTAAAAATATTTTTAAATCGTATATGTTATCCATCTATCCACTTCAATTTTTAAATAGTTGTCAGATCATCCCATAGTACAATGTCTTCATTTTCACACTTATATAACTAACCTTGGTTCTCCTAGTAACTCCGTACTTAATACACATCAACAGTCCTCATGTTGATGTCTATCTGGTCATTTCGTTTGCTTGAAGCTTATTCCTTAGGAAGGGCTCATGGGAAGAATATTTTCTGATTTTTTCCTTATTGATAGAAGTCTTGTCTTTGCTCTTATCCTTTCACACCTGCCGTTCAGTAGTGTGCTACTCACTGTCAGCTGTTCACTAGCCCTTCATAATACGTCAGTGGTGTTCAAAAATAGTCATCCAATATGGTTATGTTTGTATCTACAGTTTGCTCCATATTTCCAAATTTTCAGATACATCAATCCTGCTAGAGCATTCCTCTAACCACCAGTTCACCACTGGGAGACAGGAATCTGCCTGGTCTTTACTAGAACAGATCTTCTGAGCCAGGATTCTCAGAAACATGGTGTGCTCTTTTAATATTTTATTTTAAATATTTATTTTTAATTTTAGGAAAGATGCCTTAAATTATAGAATTTTTTAAAGATTTATTTATTTATTTTAGAGAGAGAGGGGACCCCTGGGTGGCTCAGTCGGTTGAGCGTCTGCCTTCAGCTCGGGTCATGATCCCAGGGTCCTGGGATCGAGTCCCGCATCGGGCTCCCTGCTCCGCGGGGAGCCTGCTTCTCCCTCTGCCTCTGCCTCTCTCTCTCTCTATCTCTCATGAATAAATAAATAAAATGTTTAAAAAAAAAAAAAGAGAGGGAAAGAGAGATAGAGCAGGCATGTGAGGCGGGGGACAGAGGGAGAGAATCTTCAAGCAGATTCCCCGATGAGCTCAGAGCCCAATGCAGGACTCAATCTCATGACCCTGAAATCATGGCCTGAGCCAAAATCAATAGTCAGACACTTACCTGATTGAGCCACCCCGGTTGCCCCAAATTATAACATTTCTTAATTGTTCTGTTTCCTTGCTTTGATTTTCTTCTTTGGAGACTGCTATTTCTGTATATTAGGTCTTTTTTTTTTTCTTTTTTTCAGTATTTGTCAGAACCTCTTTATCACTTTTTTCAATTCATTCTAATTTTTTTTTAAGTTTTTCTTTTCCCTTTTCCCTTTCTATTTCTCTTATGGCATTATTTGTTGTGTTTCTCTGCTGTATACCTTCCAGTTTAATTATTTTCTTATTTTGTTTCTTTTATTTTGAAATCATTCTTAAGTTGTCACCTTTATATGAATTTTTTTTCTATTTATGACTTATGTGTCCTTCATGTTTTACCTACTTTTCTCAATTCCCTTAGTTGCTTTGAAATAGTATATTATAGTTTTAATCTATTTTTGGAAAATATCTTCCCGGAGTGCTTTCATTGTCTGCGGGGGACTTATTTTGCTTCTTATAGTCTTATTTCATTGTCGGTAGCATGTCATTATGCTTCTTATTCTACTTTTCCTTATATTAACGTTGCGAGGCATTCGCCTGATAATTTTCTGTTGCTTATTTCCTATGACGTTAGTTTATTTGTACTTTTAGGCAAGGGCCGAGTTCAAGTTGGTTTTTGTTTTTCTGTTTATTTTTAAGGAGCTCCCTCTTCTGTTGCTCTGAAGTGTTGAAAGCAGAGGGCTACTTCCTTTCTCCTTCTCACTCAAATGTCAGCTATTACTCAGATATCACACAGTCTCCTTGCTGTTGGCCATTTGTCCTCACCCACCTGTATTTTGGGATTCATGAAGATACCCTGCCATCCGGTTATGTGGTAAATTCTTTTCCGTGCCTTTTGTTTGCTTGGTTGCTATCTCTTTGCTTTGTTGCTTTTAATGTGGGGATTTGGGAAGATCCAGAATCTCTGCTGCCACCGCTGTTATCCTCTTCACAGAATCTCACATCATTTAAAAAAATATTAGTTTTCTGGTTCTCTGCAAATATCTTCAGCATAATCCACAGCCTCGTTCTGACATGCATTTTCACTGAGGCTCCTTCTGAGACTTAAATGATGCTTTTGTCTGGCTGTCTCAGTGGTTTCTCTACTCCCCTCCATCCTTCCTCCATGAGGTAATATAATGTCCCCATTGTGCTGTCAAAAGTGGCATTTCCATTCTCAGATTGCATCCACTTTTGAAATCAGAGCCACTCCAAAGTCCTAATTGTTCTCAGGCTCTTCTTCTCTTCCCCAGGAACTTCCAACCTCCTCTCCCTTTCTGGAACATCCTCTCAGCTCTAGTTAACAGCAACTGCTAATATTCACATGTGTGTGACTTGTCTATTCCTGTCTCTCTCTCTTAGCAAGTGCTATTTATCTCACTGACGAAGTCTTATCTTTCCAATATGCTCAAAGCATACCTTCTCAAACTCACATGGCAGACTCTTGCTGACGAATATTCACGAAGTCTAAGAAGCACGGAGTCAACCAAGCTGAACTTTGGCACATTTTAGTACTTCGAATCTGCAGTGGTTTGCACATATTTTTTATTTCTATGTATTTCTTAGAAACCTTTAGACATCCTTTCCTGTGTTTCATGGCTGAAGTCTGGCTGCCCAACCCCCACCAAGCTTCTCTTAAACATTTAACATTGATGAGAAGGGAGGATTTTATGGGACTATTGGGAAGTCAGTAAAATTCATTGACTATTGGAGGAAAAAAAAATCAGACTTTAGGTGATATCTCATAGAAATCCACCCTAGCATTGCTCAGTTTATTTCCTGGGAATCACTAACCTACTTGATTCATACTCTGTTGGTCGAGATTTTAGTCTATAGATTTCTTTCTTTATTTAAAGGGACTATCCCATTTGCTTCCTGGAAGGACTGAAGCAGCTTGCAGAAAAGAAACATATAAAAAAAAGGCAATTAAAAGGGAAACAGGACATCTAAAATCGTTAAAAGAAAAATCTGGTAAATATACTAACCACCTAGATTAATATTGTCAATAGAATAAAAAATAAATCCTATTTAGATTTCTAACAGCCAATTCAAAAAGGAAAAGTATAATTACATGAACCTAATTAGCCAGGGAAACAAACATAAATTAACTCAAGACAACCATTTTCATGAAACTGTGAAAAGTAAGAAGGGTACGGAAAAGAATGGCAAGTCAGAGGATCTGACTTTTGATCCCCTCTGCATTACTTACCAGCTATTGGATCTTGGGTGATTTACCTCGCCTCAACCTCGTCACAAATAAGACAGAAATAACAACCCAAATTTCAGAGGGTCCTTATAAAAATCAAAGAGAAAGAACCATACATGTTGTAATTACATGACTAACGCAGATGTTTCTCCAGGACTTCCCTCCTTTGCCATTTCCGGAGTCTTAAGCCAACCACTTATCCCTAGATGACCACAGGGGTGTCTCTCAGATGCTCATGTACAAGTCCCCTCACCCTTCCTGCCAGCAAAGCCACGTGGGAGTGCACAGGATGGTGGCACCTGCTTCTGCTGACCCCTCTTCACCTTGGGTCCTGCCTTGGGGTGCTCAGAATCACTGCCGCTGCCACTGGTCTCTGCCGGTCCCATGCTACCTATGTCACTTGTCCCTAGTGTCACAGTTGCTGTGGTCAGGCCCTGGGACCCGGCATTCTGCATACTGCTAGTGAGTCAGAGCCTTAACAGATCCAAGCAGCACCGTGGTCTCTAGAATCCTCCATGTCTCCAAACTGAGTAGTGAGGAGAATGTGTCTGTTTCCCTACACTGTGTCCCCTGGGCACTGAAAGTCCCATTTCTTTGGACCTCATGTTTCAGATGAGTAAAAACAATATATTTGGATATTGCTACATGCAGAGACTGCACCTACCCTGCATTCCCCCGATTTTGTCTAGGGTCTGTGAGGTGGAGTTAGAGGAAGAAAAGCCATGGAACCTTTTGCAGCCTTAGAATCCATCCGTCCCTGCCTTACACACATCCCCCTGCCAGCATCCCGCTTCGGTGACTGAGGAAGTGTTGTAGGGACAGGTTTGTAGGCCTGACCCTCTACTCACTTAGCATGAGTTTTTTCCCCAGGAGACTCCTCTGGGCCTCATGGAAATATACCCTCTGAAGAGTCTCCTTGAACTTTCACAAGGAGGACTCTGACATGCCTGAATCCGAAAGTAGCATTGGCTCAAGCCAGACCCGTTATGCCTGTGTGTGGAGGTGGAAGGGGGAAGAAGGTGTGGACAAAGGAAAAAACACAGAGAAGGGGCAGGCACTCAGAAACACTTCCCAGAAGGAAAGGGACACTAATTTAAATGTCGAGGAGCAGAAGAACCATGATTGTCTAATGGACAGGGATACGGAGTCTGTGCAGCTGAGCTTCTTTTGGAGGTTTTCAATTTTCTTCATGCCATCACATTTATACAAGCAGATTCAACTACTGGTGCAAATGAACAGAGACATTTAAATTCAGATCATTTCTGTTTCAGTCACTGTATTTAGAGGAAGTATAACATAGAGGTTCGAAGTATGGGTTTCGACAAATAATACATTATATGTTAAAAAAAAAGAAGAAGATAGCAGGAGGGGAAGAATGAAGGGGGGGAAATCGGAGGGGGAGACAAACCATGAGAGACTATGGACTCTGAAAAACAAACTGAGGGTTCTAGAGGGGAGGGGGGTGGGGGATGGGTTAGCCTAGTGATGGGTATTAAGGAGGGCACATTCTGCATGGAGCACTGGGTGTTATACACAAACAATGAATCATGGAACACCACATCAAAAACTAATGATGTAATGTATGGTGATTAACATAACATAATAATAATAAGAAAGAGAAAAAAAAAGAAGTATGGGTTTCGAATAAATTAGGTGTAGTGTGGGATCTTTCCTCAATCTCTTACCAACTTTATTTTAGTTCATTAACTTCTTTTAACATTCATTTCTATATTGGGAATGGTAAAAGTTTATGTGTCATAGGGTGGTTGTTAGTATTAAAGAAAATGTATATAAAATTCAATGTTGTGATGACAAATAATAAGCGTTTGGAATAACTGTCCCAATTTTCCATTTTCCATTGTGTGTATAAAAATGGATCTACATTGGAGAGGACAGTCAGATACACTCTGCTGTTAGAGGAAGCACAGCAAAGAAAGTTACCAGTGCAATATCTTTTCCCAGCAGAAGGTTTTAATTTTGAGAGAAACTCCAAAAAAAAGTGTGCATTCTTAATGGGGCCTTTGGACAAGAGCAAATTCCACCTCTCCCTTCAAAATATTTCTACAGAATAGAAACTAAGAGAAAAGAGTCTACTTCCGGTGGATTGAAGTGCAGACAGCAAGGTGCCCTGAGCATAGCCAGGGTTGGGTCACTGTGGACACACACTCAGGGAGTGTGCAACAATTTTACGTCTCCTGAAACAACAACCACAGTGCTTGTTGCAGAGTGGCAGGGAGCGTGGCTGATGAAGCAGGCTGGGGTGGGGAGGGTGCCATGCACCTAAGCTGGGATGACAATGGGGCCCCTTGGAGCTGTGTAGGAAGGCAACCCTGCGTGAGGATATCTCAGAATTAGACAGCTCCTTGAATGGACATGGCTTTCTCTAAACATGTCACATTTACCTCATCTGCCTCCTATGGCATCATATTACTCACTCACCTGGAACCCATACTTAGAAATTTGTCCTCCAAAAGGTCCAAATCTCAGAAATGAGAACCAGAAAGAAATGAGAATTTCTATGTTCACTTGTAGAAAACATCTCAACTAAGATCTGGTTTCCTATCTGAGGAACTAATTTGTCCCCAGTTGACTGACACAAGGAACTTTATTCTGTGATCCCATTGAGACAAGATGAGAATAAGAGCCACATGATATATACTCAAATAAGCAAGAGAAGAGGTAATGATATTATAGAAAGTACCTGGCAGTAATGAGCACCCAACATAGGCTGGGCACCTCACACGCAGCATCTTGACAACAACCCAACGAGGTGCATTTGTTTTTTATATTTCCATTCTACAAAAGAAGAAATTATCTGAGAAGCTAAATAATTTGTCTGATGTGACAGCTAGTAAGTGGCAAATTTATGATTAACCCAGGTTCAAAGACCAAAAGTAGCACCAGCTACTATTATGGCTGCTTAATTCAAAAAGTGAAAGAAGAATGTTGAAAATAAAAATGGAATTGGAAGTGAGGATTATATTTGCAGATAGCTGCAAGGCTTGCGCTTACATGGGTAGTTCCTGGCATAATTAAAGGGGAATGGGGCGGATGGAAAAACAGAACCGTCTAACCCTATGGTTAAAATAACAGCGATTAGGAAGCTGAATTGCATCCGTCACTGATTCTAAACTGCAGGGGGTGAATTAGAACCCTTGACAATAAGGACATTACAGTGACAAGACTGTCTAAGAGCTTGGTTATAAAGCAGTCAGTTGGGAAACTGTGGTTTCAGGCTGCTGGGGAGAGTTTCCAATGCCATGTTGGTCTAGAGAGAAAGTTGATAGCCGGGGAAGGCTTTGCTTCTAGTTCACAACTACATAGACCTGCCCTTGGGAGGCAGCTGGTTTGAAACCTAAGGAAGAGCAGTTACCATGTCAGTTCCTGAGGTGATGGAGCTTTGCCAGCTCAGAAGGAGCTCACTCAGGAATGACAGCTAGCTCTTCTTACTTTCATTTCTGCAATTGGGGTGATTGCTGCTTCACAGCTTCAGGCTCCCCATCTTCTTGTTCACCACATCACTGGAAGTTTCATGAATGCTCTTGGGTCCCACAGTGCCCACAGTATATCACACTGCAGGAGCATCTTTCTCCATCTTATTAACACCCCTTTCCTCCACCTCACCAACTCCTACTTAGCTTTTGGGCTCTGGGAACCCTTTTATCCACACTCCAAATTGGAATAGAGCCCCTCACACACACTTCTCCAAAGCAACTTGTCCCCCCCCCCCATTGTATTCTTTGCATTACATCGTAGTGAATTTTATAGATCCCAAACTCTTTTTCCATAATCACAAAATACACAAAGCTCTGAAAACCAATTTTTTTTTTAATGTTAAGTTTGGTGCAAACATAACCCATTTGGTGAGAATAGTCATATTTTTTGCTGTAGAAAAATTCATGTGTGTGGCTTTGGAGTGCTGTCTCAGACACTTTGGGGAGTGTTAAAAAATATACAATATAGGTACCAGAGATCTTTCTAAAGCTGAAAAAAATGCTTTGTTCTGAAATCTACCAGGCCACAAGAATGCTCAAAAAGGGAATGCCCTGCACCCTTTCCATTGTGTACTGAGTTATGTTATATTGTTTTATAGTTCCCTAGACTCTAATGTCCTTGAGGACAGGAACTGTGCCTCGTTTATCATTTGATCTCCTTTGCTTAGTATAATGTCTGTACACAATCAGTGTGCTTAATAAATGAATGAGCAAGTAAATAGAAGAATGAATGAATGAATGAAGAGTCAATGAAGACATGGTGGACTGAAGACCGAGGGGCTACAGCCAATCCCCAGGTTGGTTAGGTATCCCTAGACTTCCCAAGACAAGAGTTTCAAGTGAATTCAGAACACTAGATATACCAGAAGAAACTTTAAGATGCTTTTGGTACTTGAAACACACCAGGTTTCACTCATGCATCCATTGATTCATTTACTCAACATTTATTAAACGACTATTCTGTGCCATATAATAACCTAGGCCATAGAGATATTTGAACAATTACAACACACAGTAACAACAAAAAGCAGAGAAAGCAGAGAAATTAAAAAGAAATAAAAGACTTTGGCACAGAGCAAAGGTTCAATTCAAATTAGGTCATTTATTCTCCCTATATATGAAATACAAAGTCTATTTTGAATTCTTAGTCTAAAAAAAAAATGTGTGTTAGCAAGTTACTGTTCATTTTGTAGCATTTTACTCAGGCATAACAAAATCTCTTGGAACCCCTTTTTATAGGTACTGAATAGTTCTTTGTCCTTCTAGACTGTTATCTCACAATGAGTTTTTGCTTCAAAATATTAAGAAATCAGGTAACCTGTTACTGGTTAGGGTTTGGTCAGAAAACCAGAAATGACTCGAGGCATTGAGAGGTGGAAGGAGTTTAACCCTTCCATGTGAGAGGCTGGCACAGCTCTGGGAAGATTGGAGAAGGAAAGAATGGAAGGACACTTTCTAGATACACAGAAGTGCTGTGAGAGCAGCGGGCTTCCACCAGGGTCCCCACTTTCTCTACCACCAAGGTTGGTGATTCTTAGGAGGACACCCAGAGACACTGAAAGCCAATGATTGCAGCTACTGATCTCACGAAGGTGATTCTCAGAGGGCTTCTGAAAATCATCTGCAAACCCCTCCTGCAACTGCCTACAGCAGCCATAATAAACTAATGCCTTCTCCTCTTCCCCTTCTGCATCTCCCGCAAGCACCTCTCATTGGTGAAATTTATCCAAAAGGAGTCTGGGAAATGTAGTTTCTAGACTTTAAGCCCCTACAGCACATGGGACAGCTGACAAGGAGGAGGGTAGCACTAGGTATTAACAAAAAACATCCACTGTGGTAAACTCTTCTCATACGTGTTTGCTAAATATTTCATCTCAATTCCTCTCTAGATCTCCAGGAATTAAAAAACAAGAGGAAGAGCAGAGGAAATGATGTACTTTACTGAGGGGAGTTATTTTGTTTTCTGACTTTTTAAAAAAATATGACTTAAAACAGTCAAAGTGACAACATGAGGGGTGCCTCGTGGTTCAGTCAGGTAAGTGTCCACTCTTGATTTTGGCTCAGGTATTGATCTCAGGGTTGTGAGATGGAACCCCACATTAGGGGCTTAAACCCCTGCTTAAGATTCTCCTTCTGCCCCTCCCCCCTAAAAAAAGTGACAATATGAAAACAATTATAACTAAATGATCTCAAACACGCTGCTTGGTAAAATGGCTTTGTGGAGCTCAAGTGGATTGGGTCCCAAATACAGACTTACTTATATGGAGGAAATGGCAGCCTTATGTACAGAACCCAAAGAGGATGGAGTCTGTTTGTCCATTTCTTGTATTTGGATATATATCTGTGTCTCCTAAGTCTTCTTCAACTTCTGATGCAGTTTTAGAAAACTGTGGGATAAAACAGAGTTGTCCTGGGGGCAGTGAGAGATTATAATTTAAAAATGAAACATTCCTCAGTTGCTTTAGAAACATTCTCCTCTTTTTTTTTAAATTTTTTTATTGTTATGTTAATCCCCATACATTACATCATTAGTTTTAGATATAGTGTTCCATGATTCATTGTTTGTGCATAACACCCAGTGCTCCATGCAGAACGTGCCCTCCTTAATACCCATCACCAGGCTACCCATCCCCCCACCCCCCTCCCCTCTAGAACCCTCAGTTTGTTTTTCAGAGTCCATCGTCTCTCATGGTTCTTCTCCCCCTCCGATTTCCCCCCCTTCATTCTTCCCTTCCTGCTACATTCTTCTTCTTCTTTTTTAGAAACATTCTCCTCTTACGGAACTGCAGAAACTTATAAAACTGGTTATTAAAATTATAATAAAAGGCACTGTTTTCCTGGTCTCAGCTGAGCAAAACACAGAAGTAAATATTTATTAAAATGGCTAAAGGTGTATTTGATCCTGAGCAGTGGCTTTAGTATCAAAGTTGGGCAGGAAAGGGTAGGATTTCCTTTCAGACTCTGTGCAGATTGACTAATCTCTGCTAATGCAAACCATCACAAAACACCAACCTAAACCAGAAGCATGCCTGATCAAGATATGAGTATTTAGATGCTTGAAGTCATGAGGAATAAGCAATTTTCTGCCAGTGTATTTATAATAAATGTGCATTTTAATCAACTCTGCTTTTACACTTTTCATCTTCTTAAAAGGTAAAGCAACCTGTAAACCAAGTCGCATAGATTTTCCAAATTATCCAGGGTATATTCAGCAAATTAAAATTAATATTAAGTGTAAGCACATTGAAAGATGACATTACTCAGCAAGCCTCCAAAGGGCTCCAAATTCTTTGAAGTGATCCATTTTTCTCCAAGATTCATGAGTTGCCTGTCAACAAATTTAATTGGATATTTATTGAAATTAATGGCAGCTGCAGCTGATTGAACAGACTTGACTTTAAGTTTTGCTTTTATTTTTTATGGCTGTTTTCCCTCATCCTGCCTTTCCATGTTGCATGCTGATGAAGCCATGATAAAATGAATGGGGGGAAATCTTGGCCACGGAATCAAGAAACGACTCTCCTCACCATCCCTCACAAAATGGGAAAAATATTGCCAATGATAAATGGCCTCCTATCCCCAACTCATCACTGTTCAGGCTTTTTAAGAGCCCATTTCCATGAGGAGCTACTGTCCAGCCTTGGGGGTTAAGAGCAGAAGCTCCATTGGCCCAGCCGGTGTTCAAATTCTTATTTTCCGTGTATTTGTTCCTTTGTCCCAGGCTAGTTCCCCAACAATTCTCTTTGCCTCAACTTCCCCATGTGTACAGCGGAACTGATAATGGTACCCAGAGTAAATCGCCTGGCTCAGGACCTGGAACTTGATAATAGCTCAGTAAAAATTAGTTACTATTATTTGGTTCTCTACTGGAAAAATAAAATTATATGGCTATATTGTATTTCCTCTTGAGATTAACAAACAACTATACTTTTTTTTTTTTTTTAAGATTGTATTTATTTGCGAGAGAGAGAATGAGAGACAGAGAGCATGAGAGGGAGGAGTAGACTCCCTGCTGAGCAGGGAGCCTGATGTGGGACTCGATCCCGGGACTCCAGGATCATGACCTGAGCCGAAGGCAGTCGCTTAACCAACTGAGCCACCCAGGCACCCCGACAAACAACTATACTTTTAAAACTACAATGAAAGCATCAGACTGCTTTAATGTGACAAATGAAAGCCTGAAGAAGTATAAGTAGTTCCTGCTATAAGAAAAGGGAAGAATTTTTTTCCATTCTGTTTCTTCTTCCTTCTGTTCATTCCCACCACTCCTGTCCTGCCATATTGTATAGACTTCTTTCTGGGACTTTGAAGATCCTGCAAATACTTGAGTAGAAGGGGTCATGTAGTGGTGGGGGCGGGGAGGTGACATAAAGGACAGCTTTCTACAGTGGATTTTATTGGAATTGTGGTTCACCTCACAGTTAGTTTTCCAATCTCTCCTGCACATTTTCACTCCTTTTTTTTTTTTTTTTTTTTTTAATTCAGTAAACACCACTATGTACCAGGCATGGAGGTTGGTGCTAGACTTTCTAAAATTATTAAGTTAGGAAGCGAGTCCTTAGGAATCTGGTCCTTGGTGAAGGAAACAATATTTAAAAAACCTAATGATTCTAGAAGCACAGAGCAGAGTGGTTGTGTCCAGACTCTGGAGCCAAACTCTCTTGATTTGAATCCTGCCTTTTGTGACTACAACTTAGGTCAAGTTCCTTTACCTCTTTGTGTCTCATTTGTGAAATGGTGTTGTAATAGTACCTGTTATTTTGAGGATTGAATGATCTCTATATATAAACTCTTGGAATAGTGCCTAGCTTATTGTTAACATTAAATAAATGTGTGCTTTTTATTACTATGATGACTCTAAAGTTTATATCGGGAAATTATAGAATGAAGAAGCAAATATGCAAGGTAAATGATACCTCTGTTTTGGGGACACACTGAGGTGCTTTGTGGATGCCTAACTGGAAGTTTTTATTAGACAGTGAAGTTGGTCACACAGATCTGGCACTCCAGCGAGTGTTTTGGCTAGAGATAAAGATTTGGGCATCAATCTGTGAGTGGAGGTTGAAGTCCTGGGCATGAATGAAGCCACTCAGGGAAGTGTAGGGTGTGAAAGGTTAGAAGATTTAGCACACAATAGCTTACAGGAGCTCATGAAGGGGGAGACGTGGCTAAAGAGACAAAGGATGGGCAGGAGCCGGTGAGGGAGGTGTGCACATGTGCCGAGGGACCCAGCTCACTTACTGCCTTTGCTCCTTTGCACTTACTTTTCTCTTAATCCTCTCTGGCCCTGATATTTGATTAGCTTCACAGAAAATAACCAAGGGCCAGATAAACTCGCCTGGAGAGAGGTGGAAAGAGATAGGAGTGCAGTGATGACCCAGAGGCTGCTTCCATGACCCCTTTCGCTCCTCACACACCACACCCTTCATAATACCTTCTGCATGCAGTTTTTTCTTTAACAGTTTGGACAGTTTGGCTTCAAATATTGGGTCTTTCAGACCCCATGTGAAACATTGTACATATGATATGCCCCCAAACTTGACTTAGAGATATGGTCATTAGACATGTGGGAAAGCTCTGACCTCCTAATTTTCATTCAGCGTTCTACTCGAGTAACCTCCATTTGCCAGGACTTGGGAAATTGGTGGTGAATAGAAGTCTAGAGGAGAAGATGGATTGTTAAGTAATTGTAAATATTAAATTATAATGAGAAAAAGGACAAGGCCCCTTGGGATGAGACAAAGGAGAGAAGAGGTCCTGTGCTAGTCTAAACTATCCAGAAGAGACTCCTAGATAGAAGTGATTTTTGCAATAAGAGTTACGAAATAAATGCATTTTTTTTTTTTTCAGGTAAAGGGTTCGAGCAATGGGAAGAGTGTTCCTGGCAGAAGGAACAGGGTATGCAAAAGCCTGGATGCAAGGGAGAGTGAGACAAAATCTTGAGGAGCTGAAGTTAGTTCTGTAGGGTTGGAGCATTTTGCAGACTGAGGAAAAACTCTACAAAGGAAGCTGAAGTGGTTAGCACAGGCTGGATCATCCAAGCCTAGGTGCTTGAGTTTATAGGAGCTGGTGATTAGTTGAAGGGAGGAAATAAAAAATGACTCCAAGGACTTTTTATCAAATAGCTTGGTGGCCCATGAGACTATGCTTTGAGATAAAGAATTGAAAAGGTGATGTTTCAGGTGGATGGAGAGGGAAAGATGATCATTTCAGTTCTGGCTATGCTGATTTAAGAGTCCTGACTGTCGGGGCACCTGGGTGGCTCAGTTGTTAAGCATTTGCCTTTGGCTCAAGTCATGATCCCACAGTCGTGGGATCGAGCCCCACATCGGGCTCCCTGCTCAGTTGGGAAGCCTGCTTCTCCCTCTCCCACTCCCCCTGCTTGTGTTCCCTCTCTTGCTGTCTCTGTCAAATAAATAAATAAAATTTATTTTAAAAGAAGAGTCCTGGGGCGCCTGGGTGGCTCAGTCGGTTAAGTGACTGCCTTCGGCTCAGGTCATGATCTCAGGGTCCTGGGATCGAGCCCCGCATCGGGTTCCCTGCTCAGCGGGAAGCCTGCTTCTCCCTTTCCCACTCCCCCTGCTTGTGTTCCCTCTCTCGCTTTCTCTCTGTCTGTCAAATAAATAAATAAAATCTTTAAAAAATAAAAATAAAAAATAAAAAGAGTCCTGACGGTATCTACAGAATTGAGAGTTATCTGTCTATAGATGAAGCCATGGGAGTGGTTGAGATCTTATAGGCATATGTGTAGAATGAGAACCAAAGGAACCCCAGACAATACCCCCCTGCCCCGCCCGAACACTAACATTTAAGGGATGAGTCAAGAGGAAAATCCAGAGAAGAGCAAAGAATATGTTGGTGGGAGAAACGAACACGTGGAGAAGACCTATCATGGTGAAGTAAGAGATAAAGTCATCTACTGAGAATGTGGGTGAAGGGCCATCACCCTAACCCCCCAGGGCTCTAGCATCATATGGTTTTGCCCAGCTTACTGAGTGAGTGTGGCATAAATTATAATCTGTGCTGGAAGGCTCTAGACTTTGACGGTCTTCACATTCCAGCCAGAAGAGGAGAGCCTCCATGTTTAGCAGACATCCACTCTTCTCCTGATAGTTCTGCTCCAGAGGAAGTAGAAGAGTTCATATGGACCCATTCTGGAAAAAAGAATGTGTACTTTCTAGTCTGAGAATTATGGCAGTAACAAGCCAGCAGGATGTTTTTAAGATCATCAAATCTTTAATATTTTAGCAAAGGGCAGTATTTCTGGATGAAGTTAAGTCTCTCAAGGTTGTTCTACTCAGATATGGTTCACAATACAACAAGAAACAAAAGTTGCTTTTTACTCCGGAAGGTGTTTCCATCACTGAGTCACTTAAAGTGGTTTGTAATTCTTTCACCCAATATGCAACTGACACAAAGTACTATGAAAGTAGACATATAAAATAACATGTGACAATACAGTATTAAAATGAGGACTCTCTGAAAAAAACTTGCGCTGTCTTTGATCTCATTTCAAAAGCCTGGGAAGGACCTGAATTTTATTTTATTTTTTCTAATCAATGCCGAACGTATTCTGGCATCTTTGGACAGAGATATTTTTATGAATTTTCTCTTGTCCCCAAAAACTTGGGGACTAGAACCTCCAACAATAATAAAATAATATATAAACGAGCTAAATATAGTAAATTTATGATCTATAATAGAAACATGTCTATCTTATTCTATAAATAGTTAAGTAATACTTATTCCATAAAATAGTTAAGTCATCCATAGTTTGCTGATTTATTCAACAAATATTTGTTGATTGCAAACTATGTCCTTGTTTGGACTGTTAGCTAACCCCCGGCATCCCCCCCCCCCACCCCACCCTGTGCATTTCATTGCAATTAGAATAACAAAATTCCTTACACTGATCCATGGAACCTCACCTAATCTGCCCCATTTTTTTTTTTTTTATAATTTTTTTTTATTATAGTATGTTAGTCACCATACAGTAAATCATTAGTTTTTGATATAGTGTTCCATGATTCATTGTTTGCATATAACACCCAGTGCTCCATGCAATACGTGCCCTCCTTAATACCCATCACCAGGCTCACCCATCCCCCCACCCTCTTCCCCTCTAGTGTGGAGGTTCCTCAAAAAGTTAAAAATAGAGCAATTGCACTACTGGGTATTTACCCCAAAGATACAGATGTAGTGAAAAGAAGGGCCACATGCACCCCAATGTTCATAGCAGCAAGGTCCACAATAGCCAAACTGTGGAAAGAGCCGAGATGTCCTTCAACAGACGAATGGATAAAGAAGATGTGGTATATTTTTATAATCTGCCCCATCTTATTTTTTGAACCTTCTCTTGTGTCTCCCTCCACAATACTTACAACATTATAGCCACATTGGCTTTCTATTTTGCTGTCAGCCACACAAACTTACTCTGGTTTTACAGGATAGTCACTTTCTGTTCTGCTGGTCCGTAATTTTTCCCCCTACTTCTTCTCATGGCTGACTCTTCCATAATTCAGCACTCAGCTCAAATTTCACAGCCTCCGAGATGCCTGATTCTAAGAACCCAACCTAAATAAACACCCCTGCCCAGGCACTCTGTCATAGTTACCTGCTTTATTTTGCTAGATACTTATCACTGCCTGAAATCATCTTGTGTACTTGATTACTAATTCTTTCTCTCTTCAAAGAGAATGGCAGCAAGCTGAGAGTGGGAATTTCACTCTCTTGTTCAAGGCCATATCCCCAGTGCCTGGAATGGTCCTAGGTTAGAGTAAGCATTTAATAAATTGTTGAAGGAATGCACGAAAAGTGGTTATAAAGAAAATGTAAAACAATGGAACCTAGATAAAAAACAATAATAAGTAGACAGGATTTAATATTATACGTACACAGTGAATACAGTACTACATATCAGTAGTTCATGCTTTAAAAATCTGAGTGTATATCTGAGCATATGTATATATATATACATATGAAAGATGCCAAAATTTTAATAAAATTAAAATTGTATTTAAAGAACGTTTTTGAAGAAGTTGTATGAAGGCTCACACTCCAGCATGCAAAAAAACAAAACAAAACAAAACAGAGCTTGTTTAATAAATAAGAAACTCAGCACATTACTGTTACATGGGCAGCTCTGGGGCAGTTTTCCTGGAAACAATTTTCACCAACAAATAACTAAAGAAACACATGCAGGTTATTCACAACTCCTGTAGAAATGCACTAGAAGGTAATTCCCATTGTTTTCCACCTCAGTGGGGTGGGGAATAACTGTTATAGGAAGGTACCTCCCTCAAAACACCTTGCACTGATGGGATACGGTAGTAGTGGATATAGAACATGTTTATAGAAGAAAGTTTGGGAAAACAAAAGCATCAAGAAAGAATGGCTTGGGCAAGAACAGATGTCAGGGATTTCTACCTATGAATGTGTAAGAAGACATCCTTTGTGGGAGATTAAATAGGAAGATTTATACTTGGTCTAAACTGAAGAAATAAGCTGTCCCTCTGAAGCTATGTTAGGAGTCTTGTAGTCATGCTTCTGAGAAGACTCTTGTAGTCCTGCTTCTGAGATGGCTCCTGAATGATCTCCTCCTCCTGGTATTCCCAGCTTTGCGTAATCTCCTCCCACCAGCACTGGTGGTGTGACCAACAGAATAGGACAGAAGTAATGGTGTTTATCACTTCTGAAATGAGATCATAAAAGACACGGTGGCTTCCACCCAGTCTCTCTCTCTCCCAGATCACTTGCCCTACGAAAGGAATGTGCCGCCTCATGAGCAGTCCTCTGGAATGGCCCACAGGGTGGAGAACTGAGGTCTCCAGTCATTAGTCAACAAGGAACTGAAGGCTCCTGCCAAGAGCCGTGCAAATGAGCATGGAAGCAGACCCTTTAACCCTAGTCAAGCCTTCAGATGCCTGTATCCAAAGCGAACATCTTGACTGCAAACTCGTAAAAGACCCTAAGCTGGAACACTAGCTAAGCTGCTCTCACATTCTGTGTGAAATAATAAATACTGGTCATTTGAAGCTACTGAGTTTTAGGATATTTTGTGATGCAACAATAGATACCTAATACAGCTCCTGACATATCCTCCTCCACACTGATCCTTTCCTCTGCTCTCCTCCACGTGGGTCGTCCAAAAGTACAGCCTCTTCCTGCCTGCAACTCCCTTTCCCTGAGCTGGTAACCAGTTTATCTGGAGTGCAAGCTGATCAGGGGCACATCAGCAACTCTCATAATCAACCACCAGAGTGGAGGGCTCTCCATCTTGGAGATCAGTGGCCCCAGTGTTCTGTGGTTGGAGTGTCAGCTTCAACAAAGCTAGGCTTCTTGCTCTTGTCTACTTTGCCCTCTACTCCTGCAGCCAGAGTTCCCTCCTTAGCTCATCCAAGTTTTCTAATATTGCCTCAACCTACACATTCAAGACATTCATTCAAGCATAGATGATTGCTCACTTACTCATATTGTCCAATTTTTGAAATTATAAGTGCATCAAGTCAACTGAGAAATTTATGGTAAATGGTGATGCTTGGGTCTTTCCTCATCTGAATCTTTGTGCCTGAGACCCAGCAATCTGGATTCTCAAGACGTTCTTTAGGTAGCTCTGATACTGGTGATCTACGGAGCTCACACAGAAAGACACCATTGTGGTTATTCCCTTCTTCTGTCTTGTTTCTCCCACGCAGCCCTATGCTTCCTAAAGGGAGAGACTATTTTTTATATTTTGTATGTGCTCAAGGCAGCAGGGCACTGCTGGGCTTTCAGTGAACTTTCAATAAAGTGACTTGCAAAGGGAATCATCATTCAAATGGATATTGACCACAGACTTATTTACATTCTGCCAAGTGTCCAGGGGTTCTAACAGGATCAGATGGTGCAGGTCCTGCTTTTAAGGAACTTGCAGCAAGAACAAGGAAACAAGAGAAAGACACGACAGACAAGAGTGAAACTCCAGAGAGGATCAGACGGCCCTCCGTGTTATAGGGTACAGGCTACTTCTATTTTTGGAGGCATTAAAAAGACTAATGAAGTCAGAAAAGCTTCAAGCAGAAGCAACATCATGGCAACATTGAACTGGGAGACAAGAAGCTTGGATGTAGTCCCATTTGTTTTAGCAGCCAAGTGCCTGGGAGCTAGCTAGCACTTCATTTCTCTGGGCTTTGGCTTCCTCTTGTATAAAATCTCAGTGTTCTAGAATCATGGTTTTCAAACTGTCCTGCAGGATCCTGTAGGGTAACAGGGAAAGGAAGACACAAGATCACGTATGACTATGAGTCTTGCATCCCCGGTTTTATCTTTCCAATATATTGGAGTTTCCATGAAAGACTCAGTGTGACAAAAAGGTCTGTTGTGAAACAATAATAGCAACAAGGTTTGAAAATGTCGCATGTCACTCTGTTATGCCCTAAAGATGGGCAAGTGCATCTTCTTCAACATTTCTGTTTCTCACTCCTTTTTCTACCACAGGCAATGAGTCTCTTGACTTTAAGGATGCTGCTGCCTCATGAAGCCTCTTCTAAGGAGGGTTGGCACATAGAGGTGGCCTTAACCAGCTGGGATCGACCCTCCAGTTAGCTAATCATTTTATATAACATTCTTTCCAACTGGATGTAAGTTGTCACCTGCTGTACCTAAAACTACAATATAGAACTGTAGTGTCCCTTTGGACAGCCACTTGCCATGTAACGACTATTTACATTTAAAATAATTAGAACTAAATAAAAATAGAGATTCATTTTCTCAGCTGTCCTCCCCCCATTTTAAGTGCTCAAGAGCCCCATGTGACTGGTGGGTACCTGATTGAACAATATGGTCCTAGAACACTTTTATCATTGCAGATAGCTTTGTGGGCCGATGCTTAAACTAGAAATAAACCAAGTAAAAGGCACAGTTACCTTCTAGCTGAGTCCCGAGTCAGTTCTGTTTTCCAGACAAAATTGCGCCTAACCCTCAAGAAAATCAATAGAGGATGGGACAATCTCCAGGGCTGCTAGCATTATGTATTTCTTTAGTCAGTTGAAAGACCAAGATGTTTTAAGCTGTTCAGGGTAAGAAGCCAAAAAGCCAAGCTGAAAGCAATTGAGAAACAGGGCTTAACAGAAAAAAAAAAAAAAAAGTAGAGTTCAAGATATGCCATGGAGAATTGGCCTTACAAATACCTCTGGCTCTCAACTGGGAATCTGGAGGGCTACGTCCCAAGTGTAGGATAAAGCAGCAGTCAAATGAGCCTTACAAAGTCCAATACCTGATTGCAATGAGCAGCTTTGCCCTAATCTAGCTGCCTGGCAGAAGGGGGTGGGACCTATCTCTGGAAGAGGCCATTGTCTAAAGTCTCTACACATTCAAGTTTAGGGGGCATCTGATTTATAACCATCATATTGCCTGCTTTTTGGTTTAACATTAGGATTCTTGATGCATGTAATGAAGTAATCTAAAATTTTCAGTAGTTACTACACATCCAGTATCCCAAATACTTTTTAATTTTTTACCTTAAACCATCCTTCCAGTATGAGGAACAGATAAATTAACTTACTCTCCGAACTGTGTGATCTGGGACTAGGGTGCAAAGCTAGGTTACCTGGTTCAAGAATATATGCTCTAAACACCAAAAAGTAGTGCCTCTCTACCTTGGATTATTCCAATCACACAAACTCTCCCATGATGTAAGGGGAAAGAATGATAAACCACGTTTTTGAATAAAAGTATTTTACTTACATTTTCTTTTTCATTCACTCTTTATTATAAGAGCACAAAAACTACACTGAAATTGAACAAATCAATCTTATTCTGATCCATTAATAATCATTTTGGGGGGACTGGGTGGCCCAGTCGGTTAAGCACCTGACTTTTGGTTCTGGCTTAGGTCCTGATCTCGGGGTTCTGGGATTGAGCCCTGTGTAGGTCTCCATGCCCAGTGTGGAGTCTGCTTGAGGATTCTCTCTCTCTCTTCCTTTCCCTGTTCATGCTCTATCTCTCTCTAAAATAAATAAATAAAATCTTTAAAAAAAATAATAATCATTTGGATTTGTCTCTTAAAGTTGGAGTATCATTCTATGGTTTGTTGATAGCCGCATTCATGAATGAATATTTGGAGACCTGGGGCTTTGAAGGGCTGACTCAGTGGAGAAGATGACTCCAAAAATGAAGGGTAAGCATCACTGAGATGGAAATGGAGCGATTGGAAATCTATATTTGACTACCACAGCTCCAATTGGCACATTAATTTTCAGAGCTAACTTTATTGAATGAATCTGTCTTATAGTAGGCAACATCTTTCCAATGCATCTTTCAATGCACTTAGCAACATCTTTGAAAGGAAAACTTCTCTGGACCAGAGCATCATTAACATGGGCTTCCCTACTGATGTTTTCCGGGCCATTCTTATTCATTAACTTCACTTGTTCTGCCTGTTACCCCTATGTTGCTTCTGTTCTTGACCCAGGCACTGATCAGTTTCTACTGGCTCCCATTAAGTCTGTATTCATGCCTGCTGACCCCCGTGCTCTCTCCCTGTGAATCATGGATCACATTTGAAGCTTTCCCACCAATTTCCTATTTGAATCCTGCCAAGTTATATACAAGTTATATATCATTTGGGGCACAATGGAAGGAAAAATCAGCTGCCTATTGAAGGAAGTGATAATTTAATTTCTCTTATGTAGAGAGTACTTCTGATTCTACTTCAAATTCCAACTATCCTGGAAATCCCAAAAAGGAATTTTTTTTTTTTCAAATTCTCTTCTTTTTCTCTTGGAGCTGAAATCCCTGTATCAAGAATTTTTAGTTATTATAAAACTAGACAATCTTAGATCTGTCCTTACATGGCATATAAATAAATAGAAGACACAGGAAAAGATTGCTTTCACACCAGAAATAGCTTATTTGATGTTTAGTTTCTCCAAAATACATGGACTGTCATGTTAGCTTGAACAGATACTAGTTGTCTGTGGAAAGACAATTTTCCATGGATCTCTTGTGTTTCCTCGTGTCTTACGAGTAAGGCCCTCCCTACCCTCTTATTCTGGGCTGTATTTTCAAGGATGTTTATAAACTGTCTCAGAAGATTAAAATAATATCTCCCTCTAGAATGCAGATTTGCCTATAGCTTGGCATGATAGAGATAGTGTCCCCCTCTGGAACAAAGAACAGGTATGCTTACCGCCTATTATAAAAGATTCGGTTCTATAAACTCAAGTCTCCTCTGCTGCAATGCAGCTCACAGCACATACAGACATCATGCAGTCCTCTTTGTGCCACCCTGTGGAAATTGGTGCTTGAGGAACCAGCACAAAAATACTCACAGTCTGGCTACTGCTGTTGAATAAATTGTCCTTTGTCTCTGATCTAGGAGTCTCATGAATTCTACCATCATTCATGAACCTGGAGCAGGCTAACTTACCAGCTTGTAAATAGTGCAAAAGCAAAAGTCTCCAAAAGGACTCCATTACCCTACATAAACTAAAATTAAATGAACCCTATTAGGTATACAGCATCCATTTGAGACTTATTAATGCTAAATGGAGTAAAGAAAGAGATAGCTCATTAGGTTGGGCTACATGCTCTGATCCAGCTTTAGTCTAGATTGGGGAATGGCAAACTACAGCCCATGGGCCAAATGCAGACTGTGGTCTGTTTCTCTGTTGCTGAGATAAAAGAGGTTTTATATCTTTAGAGGCTTGTAAAACACAAACAAATAATATACGATAGTGACCATATATGGTTTGCAAAACTTAAAATATTTGCAACCCAGACCTTTACAAAAGAGAAAGATGTTTGCCAATCCCTGTTCTAGATACCTGCAGCCTTTCTCTGGAGATCATAGAATTAGAAATAAATATATCCCTCTTCTGTAATTTCCAGAAACTGCCTCTTGTAACTGTAGCATGGCTCTGAGTAAATGTGAGCTCATTTCCATCCCTGTCAAGATCCATGCTCAGGAGTCAATGTGTAACAGTTCACAAGACCAGAGAGGTAACAGAGAAGGGAGCCGTGAGACAGCACTCAGGGTCTAATACTTGCAAAGAGGAGGACAAAGACCATCCCCCAACTTTGTGGGTGTGCCTGAGCAGACAGGGCATTCCCCCTGAGTGAAACTGGCTGGAACAGGTGCCTGGTCTAGAACCCCAATCAGTGAATGGCAGAAGAAAAAAGCATCACTAACATATTAAGACGGCTGATATTTTGACTCATGCCATCCATGGTGCCCCCCAACAGGCCAGAATATTAGATATAGGCAAGGGCAAATTTTATTCCCATTGTGATTATGATCCTGCTTCAAATATACCTCCACCTCAGAAATGAACCTCAACAAGTATTTAGCAATGTTAGCTGAAAGGAAGCATGTATATTTAATAAACAAATGGCATCTCTTAATAGGGTTTCTTTTATGGTTCTGTAGAGGTACCCATGGTCCTTGGTAAATGTCCAGAGACAGTTGATAAAGCCCTATCCAGTGCAATTTTTCTTTTAATTTACCCCCAACACCATGTTGTAAATCATATGCAGTGTTCTCTTCTCCTCTCTGAGTTTTCACACTTGCTCTTTCCTACATGGAATTTCACCAACAGCCCAATATCTAGTATTCACCTACTTGTCCTTCATCTCTCAGCCCCAACAGCATTTCCTTGGAGAGGCTCCTCTGACTCTCCCGAATAACTTAGCACTTCCTGTTTCCTGTTTCTGCCATGTGCTGTGCTTTTCCTTCGTAACACTTACCACATTTATGATACATGTGCAGTATTTCTCCTCCCCACCAAAGCACCAAACTCCATGGGAGCAAGAATCAAGGGTATTTGTCCACTGTTGTATCCTCAGTGTGTTACACAGAATTTGGTGCAGAAGAACACAGTCTGTGTGGAATGAGTAATGGGAACATTCATGTCCCCACTTTACAGATGAGGAGGATGAGGCGATAGCATGGCTCAGAAAGACGAAAAACTAGCCCAAGGCCAAAAAGTTGTTATGTGACAAACCTGAGCTCAGACTCTGGTTCTGCTTTCCCACGGCTGTTCCTGTTGAATTTAACAGTGGGCTGGTAGGTAAAAGCTACTTTTGTAAGTCTACATGAGGATCCTCTGGTCTCTGAGATCTTCAGACTTGTAAGAGTTGTCTGGCAGTGAGTAAATGCAAGGGTTTTTGTTTTGTTTTTTAAAGCAATTGTCCATTCATGCAGAAGAAATATATCCTTTCACTTAGGAAGGAGAGTTATGTTGGTGTAGTTCAGGATGGGCTCTCTGGCTCTGTCCCATCATTGTGTTTGGGAGGGACCATGGTTTTGATAAATGCCAGGAAAGAGCCCAGAGTTGATGACTGGATGACACCTCTCCAGATTCATAGGTCCAGAGCACATGGGAGTTTAACGGTCTCATAAATATTAGGTCCTGTCTCTCCCCTGCTCAGAAATCTCCCAAATCCATTCATCTCAATGCTCTGCTGCCTCCTTCAGCCCACTGCAGATTTTTCCAGGGATGTTTTATGGTTCATTTAAGTTGCCACTCACGTCCACTGGCCAGGGTTGGGGGAAGGGAAAGAAGAATAAAAGAGCAACCTATGAATAGTGTTCCAAATGCCTGCACACTTCTGGCTACAGCAATTGAACCTACTCTTTTCACTGCCTGAGTTGCTCCCAAATCGTGACAGGTGCTGAAAAATACGTGTTAACTCTTTCATATCACTGGGAGGCTAGAAAGTCTAAGGGTCAGGATCCTCACAGAGGAAAATGCAAATTGGAACTTTTCCGACTACAGTGCTCCTCTTTGGGGAGGGAGATGATCAAATTTCACACAGACAAGACACATACACTGAGCTATCACAAGGGATTCATACCAAGAGTTATCTCAGAGCCTAGCGCACAAACTTCTCCAAAGTAGGGCTTGATCAGATTTTGTTAGACAAATACATGAATAAAACTCATCTATGATGCCATAGGATAAACTTGGCATGTTCTTCTCCAGTACCCTAAATCCCTCTCCAGGCCCTAAAATCCCTCAGGTCCAGCCAGGTGCCTCAGCAGTAGCTCAACCAGGTAGCCTTATAACCATAACTCAAGATCCTTCTGGAAGATCACATATAAAAAGTTTGGACTTCAAAGCGATAAAGAAAGCTGCTAGAGGCCATTCCAAACTCAATAATGTTTTCAAGCAGACTGCCTGAAATATAAACATCTGCTTCAGAAATAAACCTTGGTCCTTGAAATATAATCCCATTTTTGTGTATAGAAATGGTGACAGTGCTTCACAGATAAGGACTAAAGTATGTTTATCTCTTTTTAGTGAACTCATTCTTTTATCAGATTGTCTACATCTTTCCACATGTAGCAGGAGCGGAACTTGAAAGGAAAATATTAAACCAACATGGAAGGACAACAAATAAGAAATTTAGGGGGAGAGTATAAATCTAAATATTACAATTAATGTATCAAGTTACTACAGGTGAGTGTTACCTAAACTGATGTCCCATCTTAACGTTGACTATCACAATCTTGGTCATCCCCTTCACCATATCCATGTAATAGATAATATATATAATAAGTTGATGATGAACAAATGATAACAATGGTTAATATTAATAACATGTGTATTTCTAGCACCTATGTCTTTTCAAATATTTTTTTCACATGTCATTCTCCCAACCACCCTGGGATGAAGTGTGTAGGCAGCATTTGATAAGAGAATAAAATGAAGCTTAGGGGTGGTAGGTGATTTATATAACTAAGGACATCACCAACAGAGTAGTAATCTTACGTACTGATCTTTATTTCCTTCTAAAACACCAGGCCTCTCCATGACCATGAACACGTCATCAACAGCCACTGCTATGATGAAATTTGTTTTTTTCTCTATAAATATCTCTCCTTATTAGCCTTACCTGTATCAGTCCATTGTTGTCAAAATAATGCTGCATAACAAACAATCCCAAAACTCAGGGACTTAAAACAAACAAGCTGCTTTTTCCACTCATACATTTTTGGATCAGCAGGGATTTGAGTATTCTGGGCTAGACTCTGTTGATCTTGACTCCAATTTGCAGTTGGAATCCAAATCTTCTCCATGTGTCTCTCATGATCCTTGGGCCGTCACTAGCTGTGGCATGTTTTTCATCATGCTGGCATAAGCACAAGAAGATTGAGCAGAAACGTGAGAGGCCTCCTAAGGCTTAAGCTCAAAATAGGAACTCTGCCGTGTCTGCTCATATGCTATTGCCCAAAGCAGGGCCAGTGGCCAAAAACAGCATTGATGGACCTCTCTCTGTTTTTAGTAGAGGAACTACAAGATAATATGGCAAAGGGCATGGATTCCAAGCAAGAGTGCAACCTACCACATTGCAGCAAACAGAACATGAAGATTCATGGAGAGGGCTGCCTTTGCTCAAGGTGGAAGAAACACAAGATCATTAAGCTTCAGGCAATTCTATTGACTTGAATTGCATAACAGAGTGTATGTGACATTAACATATGAAATCCATTGCCCTGGAAAAGGACATGTTCACCAGAAAAAAATAACTCCCTGAGTATCAGCTTTTGCATAGAGGAACTGACCATGGTGAGTTAACACTTGCTGGAGTCAATCGGCTCTCCACTCTGCTCATTGTCTCCACTCTGTCCATCCGGACACTGCAAGGATGTAAAGGTTGTTTCATTTTTTGCTATAGAGTTAAGGCCATCATTCTGGCAGGAGTCCTAACACCCAGGTCTTGAAATAAATCATCATTTGAAGCAACACTCACTGAAGCACAGTTCCATTGGGCAGAATAGCTTCAAGTATAACTCCTGGATTCTTGGCTAAGTGGAAGAGGCAAATTTAATGTTAGAAGAATGGAAGCAATGCTTCAATGTCGCTGGGATATCTTGCATGATATCTCTTGGGGTGATATAATGGGGAGCAAGATAGGGAAGGCCTTATGTGATCCACAGTAGTAGCTACATGAACACATGAAAAGAGTAACCTTAAGCTTACCACTGATCCTCATCTAAACAGTTATATTTTCACACATTCTTAATTATCTATTTGAAAGAAGAAGAAGAAGAAGAAGAAGAAGAAGAAGAAGAAGAAGAAGAAGAAGAAGAAGAAGAAG
>NW_022589729.1:5045659-5157381 GCF_004348235.1 Phoca vitulina
AGAAGAAGAAGAAGAAGAAGAAGAAGAAGAAGAAGAAGAAGAAGAAGGAGAAGGAGAAGGAGAAGGAGAAGAGAAGGAGAAGAAGAAGGAGGAGGAGAAGGAAAAGGAGGAAGAGGAAGAGGAGGAGGAGAAGAAGGAAGAGGGGGAAGAGGAGGGGAGGAGAAGGGAAAGCAGAAATGGAAGCATAATTAGGAGAAGAAGGAGGAGAAGAAGAAGAAATCAGTTGTTGCTGTTGTGGTAGTCATTTTTTGCATGTATGTGTATATTCCAAAACCATCTAGCACAGCCCATTCAATGCTTTCTCCTGGTTCACACCCCTGTAGTGGTTTTCTAATGCTGCCATAATAAATTGCTTAAAAAGGGAGGCTTAAAACAATAGAAATTTATTGTCTCACAGTTTTGGAGGGTACAAGTCTAAAAGCAAGGTATGTGCAGGGCCATCCTCCCTCTGAAGACTTTAGGGAAGAATCCCTTCTTGCCTTTTCCTAGCTTCTCATAGCTGCTGGCTGCTGATTCCTTGACTTAGGGCTGCATCACTCCATTCTCTGCATACATAGTCACATGGCCTTCTTCCCTGCATGTTTTATCTGTCCAAATCTCCCTCTCCTTTCTTTTATAAAGATATCTGTCAGTGGATTTAAGGAGCACCCTAATCCAGTATGGCCTTATCTTAACTTGATTACATCTGCAAAAGTTTTATTCCCAAATAAGATCACATTCCCAAGTAACCAAGGATTAGGACTTGAACATTTCTTCTTGGGAGAAAATATTTAACCCTGATATACAGGCTGTGATGGAATCCCTTCAATGAGATCAACATGAAATGTACAATGCCATGATTTTTCATGTGATCGACAAGTATTTTATGGGTAATGCAGAAAATGCCCGAGAGAATATCATGGCTCCCTCCCTTACTTATTCAGATCTTTTTTCAAAAGTTAGAAAATCACCTTACACCTGTCAAAAAGGCTAAAGTAAAAAAAAAAAAAAACACAAGGAATAACAAGTGTTGGAGAGGATGTGGAGAAAAAGGAAATCTTGTGCACTGTTGGTGGGAATGCAAATTGATGCAGACTCTGTGGAAAATATTATGGAGGTTCCTCAAAATGTTAAAGATAGAATTACCATATGATCCAGTTATTCCACTGCTGTGAATACCCAAAGAAAATGAAAACACTAATTTGAAAAGATATATGCACCCTTATGTTTATTACAACATTATTTACAATAGCCAAGATATGGAAGCAATCAATATATATATAGTGGGATATTACTCAGCCATAAAAAAAGAATGAAATCTTGCCATTTGCACAACATGGTTGGACCTAAAGGGTATAATACTAAGTGAAATAAGTCAGTCAGAGAAAGACAAATACCATAGTATTTCACTCATATGTGGCATTTAAGAAATAAAACAAATGAACAAACAAAGAAAAAGAGAGACAAACAAAAAACCAGACTCTTAAATATAGAGAACAAGCTAGTGGTTGCCAGAGGGGAGGTGGGTAGAGGGATGGGTGAAATAAATAAAGGGGATTAAGAGTACACTTATCTTGATGAACACTGAGAAATATATAGAATTGTTGAATCATTACAATCTATAGCTGAAACTAAATAACACTGTATATTTATTATACTTCAATTTAAAAAACGCTTTAAAAAAAGTCAGGAAATCAGGGAGGTTTTTTTCTAACTACTACATTAGAAACAACAACACACCATAACCCCTTATCCCTTTTCTTAATTTTTTATAGCATCCATTATCATCAGTTAGATTATATATTATTTCTTAATTTGATGTCTGCCCTCATTAGCTTATAAACTCCAGGAAAGCAGGTATTTTGTCTGTTTTGTACATTCCCATGCTCTCAAAGCCTTGCTCATTGCCTACTACATAGGAGGCACTCAATATGTATTTATTAAAGGAAAGAATGACTTAATGAATGCTAGCAGGCAAGCCTTTTAAAAGTTTTTTTTTTTTTTTTTTTTACAAGAATGTGTTCCTATGACTTCTAACTTCTTTATCCCAACTTCTCCCATTAACAGCATGATGGCCAGTGGTAGAAATGAATGGTCTAGTGATTTAAATATAGCTTTACAGGTAGCAAACTCATTCTATGCTACTTATTTTAAGTCAGAAAAAAATCATCCACTTTCTACCCACATTATTTGGATTTGGAAAACTATCACATTTTTTTGATTACTTAAGAAAAGCAATGAAAGCCATACCTTACATAAGGATCATTCATGGATGCCTAGTAATTTTAGCAAATATTAACCAGTGATGGAAATAACCAACAGCCAAAGATGAGAATTATGGACAGTATAGTATGATTGGTCAACTCATCAACCAAACACAAGTTGTCTCATCTTCTTCAATAAATGACTTAACCTTGTTAGTGATAATGCTGAAAGGTACTGATAAACTACCAGGGAGGAAAGAGAAGAGATAAGAAGGAAAAAAACAGAGAAGGGTAATTAGAAAGAAAAGAGATCTATAAACAACAGAAGTGATAGCATAAAAAAATGACAGAGACTAGAAATAATGAATAAGGTCAATGGAAAATAAAAGATGACTACCAAAGTACCCAGAAAGAATCACTGTCCCAGAGATATTTAGTACAAAGAAGCACATACACACACACAGGCTGGCTTAGATTATGGAAGTCAAGTTCAGGGAATATATAGGGATTTCATAGGAACTAGAGTCTGCCAACCCCTTGCTCTGTAGCTCTCACTTTCCATGAGTCTATTGGGTCAGTTCCTCCCCAAACATTGGCTTGATCCTTCTTGTTCTGAAGATCCAGTTCCTAAATCCATGACCTTCCACCTCAAGTGTCCAACCCTGTCGACTCTGTTTCTGAGTATCTGCTCTCAATTTCTGGGACAGAAATCAAATTGGTTCAGTTTGGGTGTTGTATGATTTCTTGGCCCATGAACCGTGGCTGAGTAGGGGTTAGGTTGTCCAGCTGTATTAGGTGCCCTTTTTAGGTGACGAATGGAGTAGATCCCCTGGGAAGTTAATGTGTGGTAGCAAAAAATAACATTTCTAGTACAAAATCAAACAGGGACACCACTGGGCCATTAAATCAACCATTCTTTGGATTGAGATTGTTGATGCTCATCCTTAACCCTTTTCTGAAAATGGTGCCCAGCACTAAGAATAAATTTCATGTTCCACAAAACTGTACCACTCCTCAAATTTATCTCCTTTCATAAATTATTTTCTGACTATGTCAGGCCACAGTGACTTTCTAGCCTACGTGGCATTTCTGTAATTCATAACCACATGATCAACTTACTTGTAATCTGTTTATTGATGTATCATATTTCCTCAGTTACTTACTGTTTATAATGTGTATATGTTAGGTTCTCAATGAAAGTTGATTAATGCAGGTGAATATGTCAGTTGAGGCCTTTAATATCTCAATTACTTTTTTAAAAAAAGATTTTATTTATTTATTTGACAGACAGAGAGAGAGAGAGAGCACAAGCAGGGGGAGGGGCAGACGGAGGGGGAGAATCAGTCTCCCCGCTGAGCAGAGAGCCTGATGCAGGGCTCGATCCCAGGACCCCAGGATCATGACCTGGAAGGCAGACGCTTAACTGACTGAGCCACCCAAGCACCCCAATATCTCAATTGCTTTGAAAGGAATCATCCTGCTGGCTGAATGTTCAAACTTAAATGCAAAGAGTGTTGGAAACATTTTGTGAAGGAAAAATATAAGCTTTACATATTCCATATTCTTAATAACACCATTATATTCAGAGGGTGCTGAGCAGAAAGCACAGGAACAGTACACAAGGATTGTGTGTGAGGCATTCATGTAATTCATGGCCTATCCTTGGGTGAAATCAACAACAGGCAGACATCAGAATCATTGTACTTGTTGCATGGATGCAGCAAACTGAATTTAGGTTTAAGTTAGGTTTTTTTTTTCTACATATCCTATTTGGATTTATTTTTGTTTTTCAATTTGAGGATTTTTTTTTTTTTTTTTGCCAAAGAGAAGGGACAAATATAAGAAGTTTATGCTAACATTAAAATACATAAACAAAGAGATCTTTGTGCATGCTGGAAAAATAGCAAGCATTGGAAAATGTTATTGAGCAAGTACAATACATGATGATTTGTGCTGTGTAGATTGGACTTGCAAAGACAGCTGGTCAAATTTTAAATCAAATAAAAATTTGCCAATATTAAATTGCTTTATATTGCATAGAGTTGATTTATGCCTGATCCTCCATGAAAAGCTTAGCATATATTCTCAACTTCAGTTAAATAAAAAGGTAAATATTTACATATAAAGAAATTATGCGGCTATTAAGAAGGCAGGTTTTATTATTTCTAAGTGAATAAAAGTTTTTTGAAAAAGGGCGCCTGGGTGGCTCAGTTGGTTAAGCGACTGCCTTCGGCTCAGGTCATGATCCTGGAGTCCCTGGATCGAGTCCCGCATCGGGCTCCGTGCTCGGCGAGGAGCCTGCTTCTCCCTCTGACCCTCCCCCCTCTCATGTACTCTCTCTCATTCTCGCTCTCTCAAATAAATAAATAAATCTTTAAAAAAAAAAAGTTTTTTGAAAAAGCAAATGAAAACATTTTAAAAATGACACTATAAGAAAAAATGACTCATGGAAATTATTTTTAAATTTAGCCTATTGATTGAATATTTTTACAATGCTGATGTGAATTGTGGAACATTCGTAAAAGCTTGTCTGTTGGATGCCAGTGAATCTAGACGTGCATTCACATTTAAGTAAAGGCACTGTCTGCACAAGCTAGCACAGAAAACTGCAGAGAAACCCCATCTTCAATGACTGAATATGCAATTCTCCATCATCGAAGAAGTTCGCAAATACTATTGCATCTTTCCTGTTACAATAAGATTACGTGTCACATGATGCCTGCTTTGTAAGGATCAAAGCCAACCTAAAAAAAGGCCTAGGGAAACCATGACCCAGTGTTATGTTTTCTGAAGTGTTTGGTGATGATGAAGCACGTGTGGGCTTTGAAGTAACGCCTGTCCAAATCACACTGGACCTGCTTCTCCCTCACACTCCATCAACAGGTAGAACCTACGAGAAGAGAGTGGGTACAAGCTGATGAGAACGTTGTCACAAAACATGGCTTGTCAGCCGCATTCAAATATCTGTTCTCCATGATTAGCACAAGGAACAATAATAATGATGGCATAAAAACTTCTCTTAAAGGTTAAAAGAAACAGTATGAGCTCTCAACTTCAGGCTTTAATTCACTAATTGGCTTTGCAGGAAAACAGCCACATTATACTCCAAACAGCTTATGACATCCTCTCCTTCATTATGAGAAAGGTAGCATGGCCCAAAGAGCAAGGTTATTTTCATGTGAGAGCTATTCGTGGAGCATTTTTTTTTTCCATTAAGGCATTTGCTACTTTGTTGAACGGATGAGTGAATATATACAACATTAAACAATAGAGGGCAATAAATGCCACAGGATAGAGTACTTTGGGAGTTCCAAAGGAGCAGTGTTCACATCCAGCTTGAGGAGTTCAGGAAAGCATTCACGTAGGAAGATCACAGTTGATGGCTCAGAAAAATGAACAAGGTATATATTGACAGTTAGTGGAACAACATTCTGTGTAAAAGAAAGTGTAAACAAAGGCTCTCTGCACTAAAGCCCAGCAGGAAGGAAGGAATCTGATGGGAAGAGGTCTAGGAGCAGTGAGACCAGATCCCCAGAGCCTTGGAGAACCAGCTGAAGAGTTTGTTCCTTACTCTGGAGGCTGTGAGGAGTCTTTAAAGGCATCCAAGCAGGGAGTGTCACCATCAGGTTCTGCTTTAAGAATATTTTATCTGGCAACAGTGGATGAGATAAGCTGGAGGCAGGAGAAATGAGCTGCAAAAGGATCAATTAGGAGGCAGTTAGCAAGGTCTAGATAAGAGAGAATGAGGACCTAAGTTGGGGGGCGGGGAGGACAATGGAAATGGCAGCGGGGTCATGACAGTGAGAACTATTTCACTGTCAGACCTGTCAGATTCACGGAGGAGCGGGTGTGGGGGACAAGCCTGGGGCAGGCATGAGGTCCATACAAGGTTATTCAGCCTGTGATGAAGGTGGCTTTAACAGAAATAGGGAAGGATGTGTGTGTTGGAAGACTAATTTAATTTGAATACCTGGCCTTTGAGGAGTCAGAGACAGAGATATCTAATGGAGAAAACAGCCCTCAAGCTCAGCAGAGGTGAACGCTGAAGACAGAGCGACACTGAATCTTGTCTACTTTTGAAAGTCAAGTTCCAGAGGACTTTTCTGACTTGAGTGCCCAATCAGCATTATTTTCCACATCATCTATATTTGTACCCACAGGTAGATTGCCTGTGGTCTGGATGACAAGCCAACACCATCATGAAAAATGTTAGTATGCTCTCTTCAACCAGAAAGGGAAGTGTAGAGTGACTTTTAAAAAGTTCTCCACAAAAAAGTAATATGTTTCTTTTTTTTTATTATGTTATGTTAACCACCATACATTACATCATTAGTTTTTGATGTAGTGTTCCATGATTCATTGTTTGTGTATAACACCCAGTGCTCCATGCAGTACGTGCCCTCTTTAATACCCATCACGAGGCTAACCCATCCTCCCACCCCCCTCCCCTCTAGAACCCTCAGTTTGTTTCTCAGAGTCCACAGTTTCTCATGGTTTGTCTCCCCCTCTGGTTCCACCCCCCTCATTTTTCCCTTCCTGCTATCTTCTTCTTTTTTTTTTTTTTTAAACAAATAATGTATTATTTGTTTCAGAGGTACAGGCCTGTGATTCAACAGTCTTACACAATTCACAGTGCTCACCATAGCACACACCCTCCCCAATGTCTATCAAAAAGTTATATTTTTCTAACACGTGGCATCTATGGGATTGTCTAGGAGAATTGTCCCCATTTGAAAAAACAAACAACAAAACCCTGATGATAAGGAGAAACTGAGGCATCACTCCTTCTTTCTTTACTCCACAAAACTTTGTGGAGCTTTAGGCAAACAGGGAATGTGTGATAAATGTGTGTGGGTTGACTGATCCCTGGCCTCTGCTTCTGACAAAGGAGGAATATGATACGAGTTGAAGAGGCAGAAGCAGCTGTGTGGTACAGGAGGATTGTGTCCCCAGGGAAGTGATGGCACAGCCTAAGGAGGACCAAAGTCTCTCTCAGAGCCTGACTGCCAGCTGACTGAGGCTCTGGGTTTCCCACTCTCCCCCTTGATCAACTATTGACGATTGACCGTTGGCATCTCTCAAGGGCACACCTTTCACTGTTTATCTCTGTACTTGCTCTCCCGGGATCTAAATCAGTCCTTCAGCATCTGAGCCAAGTACAGCTCCCTCCTTCCCTCTTCAGCCCTGCAAGAGAGCTAGGCTCACCTGCCATCCATCCCTGTAGCCCACGCACTGCACCCTACACACCCTGCCGATTTGATGTCCCTTTCACCATACTCCAAATATTGCAGCCCTAAGATCTTCCTCCTCCTCTCAGGAAGTGAAATGCAGCCCTGGGCTTGAACGACTCTTTGGGGAAACTGGTTTCTGCAGCTGCTGTGGGTTTCAGGCTGCAAAGTCTGAGTGGAGGATTTTTGGGTGGTAGCAGTACAAAGTCTAGGTTCAATCTGGCTCGTTTTCTCCATGCATACAGGGCAGCGAACTGAACACACATTGACCAGCAGTAGAGGTGCTTGGCAGGGGCTCGGCAGCATAAACCATGGGCCAAAGAAGCAGGGAGTATGGCCCAAGGAGGAGGACCCAGAAGGTTCTTCCTCCTTCCTCTCAGTTTGAGGAGGAAAGGAGGGCTCTATGTATATTCTCTCTCTGTAGCCCTTCAGTCAGTACTAGAAAAAAGAACAGAAAAGACAAAATGCAGGTAAAGCACCATTAAAATTCCTTCTTCTAGAATAGTCTTAGGGAAGTCAGAGGAGATTCCCATACATACCGCAGCAGTAGCAGCTTTGACTAGAAGTCAAGAGCCTAGACAGGAACCAACACTTAAATCTGCCACTCAATGGCTTTTTGACCCTGGACCAATTACTTGAACTTTACGGTTCTTAGTGGCCTTATTTATCACCTAGAGATGACAGAAGGACCTACCTCAAAGGTCTGATGTGAGAACAGGAGGTAGGATGTGTAAAGCAGTCCATGCACGGTAAGTGGGGGCCGTCAGGGTTGTTTCTATTATTATCTATATCTGAGCACATTGAACTTTGTGAACATCGAAGAGACTTCCTGTCCAGAGAACACAGCATGATGTAGAACCACAGTTTCCTCTGATCTATAGGAAAATACTTTGTTGTTCTTTTCTCCTGTAGGTCACCAAAAGGCACAACACTGAGCCAAAAATGTGGACGAGGTCCTGATAGTCCTATTTTAGTTTCATACTCTCAATCCAAATTGGCAACTCAAGACCTCCAAGTCTTTTTTTTTTTTTTCTGTTTCTTAGATGTGCTTAAACAAAAATATCACACATGATTTTTTTTGCTTTATTTTAGATGTGACTTACTTCAGACATTTAGAAAATCCTATAGCATGCGCTCACATATGCATCATGCAGATTTCATAGATTTTAAATTTTTGTTATATTGGCTTTACATTTTCTTTTTCATCATTTTTTGTAAATGAAATAAAACATCAGATACAAATCAAATCTTCATTTTCCATTACTTTTCTCTGCCCCACCTCCAGAGAGAACCATTATCCTGAGGTTGGCATATATTATTTCCATGAATTTTTTAAGTAATTTTCTGTATAGAGATATATTCATAAATAAATTATAGTATTTACCTCTATTATCACCATAGATATCCTTTTGTAACTTACTTTTTCCACTCCACATTATACTCTGAAATTTTGAATCATTTCAAATGCTTTGAATATACCACAGGTTTGTGTTTTTTTAAATTGCTTTGAACATTTCCCCCAGCCTCTTGTGTGCTTATGGAATAATTTTCCATAACACAAAGCCTAAGAATATGTTTTCAACCTTGCTAGATATGCCAAATCACTCTCCAAAGTGATTGTGCTAATTTGTATTCCCGCCAGAACTGAATGAGTATTTTCATTTTCCTATACTTTTGCCAACATTTGCTATTATCAGACTTTTTTTTTTTTTTTTTGCCAGTTTTGCAGGAGTGAAATAGTATCTATTGTTTTAATATGCATTTCCTAGTTACCTGTGGATTTGGGCAGTTTTTCATATATTTGTTGATAATTTGTTTTTCGTTATGTGTTGCCTATTTATATCCACTCCACACTTTTCTAATGGTTATAGATGAGGTTCTAAAGTTTTCTCCAAGTACCATTTAACTACATTAGGTAAGTTTTGACATACTGATTTTTTATTTTCACAATCAGATTTTTTTTCAGAGATTTTATCTATTTACTTGAGAGAGAGAGAGAGAGAAAGAGAAAGCAAGAGCAGGGGGAGGGGCAGAGGGAGAAAGAGAAGCAGATTCTGTGCTGAGCAGAGAGCCTGACATGGGGCTCGATCCCAGAACCCCGGATCATGACCTGAGCCGAAGGCAGACACATAACCACTGAGCCACCCAGGCGCCCCTCAAATATTTTTTAATTAATATTTTCATTTCTTTTTTGTCTCATAAATTATTATCTTTTTAATGGTTAAAGAATGGGGGCATCCATTTCTATTTGGTATTCGTTTATTTTGTGGCGCTGCCCTCAGAGAACAGGGTCAGCGTATCAGATCCTCAGAGTTTGTTAAACATGCACCAATCCATTATTTAGAGAAACCTGTTTAAGATGCAGAGACACATTCTGCCTCATGAAGATTATCACATAAGCTGTGTTTTCCTAAAGTGCTGTCTTTGAGAAATCAGAGCCAAATTTTTTGCTTTACTTTCCACTGTAGATTCCAAGTATTCTAAATTTTGTAGGGAAAAGAAACCATTTTTCAGCCCAGGAATACAGAAGCATCAGTAATCATAAAGCTTCATACAAAACCCTAGTTTATTTTAAAGGATTAAAAAGAAAATCCCTGGACACAAAAAGTCATACAATAAGCTCACTTTTTCTGGAATATCCTTTTGTGGGCGTGGGTCCACTCCATGCTAGTGCTGGTTGTATTCTCACAACGGGTGGTGTAGGCAAAAGGGCTGCAAAAGTTCGCCTCAAAACATTTTATTTCATTAATTTCAAAATGCACATTTTTGGGTAAAATTTTGAAAACTCTGAATAGGAATGTGATAACAATGTTGAGTTATAATTTTAATTGACAGCTCTTTCCTACCACCTGCCCCCTTTGTAACGATGTATTAAATAATGGAGAACCTTAGAAACTTATGGTGTCTTAGATTAGGTGAAATGTATGGTGTTTCAGTTACCTGGGATTCCACATGTAAAATTCTTTCCTTCATCTTCCAGACCCATAAATTAAATCTGTGATCTTGTTAAGTCACTTAACCAAGTGAATTGAGCCTCATCTTCTTCACTTTGTAGGATTCTTGTGCAGGTAAATAAATGAATGTATCTAAAACACTTAGAAATTTACCTGGGTCCCTCTACACCCAGAGTCTTTATCAGGCAGGTGCACTGAGCGAGGAAGAGCACCTGAAACCTTCAATCCAGGGATGCCCTGGGATGCAATTAAGAGGAGAGAGACAACAGAACTATATTCTAACACAGCCAGCAGCAGGTGAAGTTTAGTTCTTACCATTTGCCTTTCAGACCAATTCAAATGCATATTGGTAGCAAATGCAAATGTAATCTGCTGTAAATTTGTCGATTATCTTTATCCCCCACCTGAGTTTGCCTTATTTACTCTCATGGGTCCTTCTTTTATTTTTTTTTTTTTAAGATTTTATTTATATATTTGACAGAGAGAGAGCACAAGCACAAGCAGGGGGAGCGGCAGCCAGAGAGAGACGGAGAAGCAGGCTCCCCGCTGAGCAAGGAGCCCGATGCGGGGTTCAATCCCAGGACCCTGGGATCATGACCTGAGCCAAAGGCAGACGCTTAACCAACTGAGCCACCCAGGCATCCCCCGTGGGTCCTTCTTTACATCAGGGGATGGAATCCCCTTGTCCTGGCCATTCCCCACCCTGCTCCCCGGTGTTACTTGCTAACTGTGTGGTGGGGCAGGTTCCCTAGAAGTCTTGATAAGAGCGACAGAAGAGTGGGAATAATGGTTATTTTTGCCAACATGTGGAGTTAATGTCTCAACTGCTCTTATCAGACTTGCAGTGCAGTGAAGCCCCTGCTGCTGACAAGGCTAAAATTACAAAGAGATTCTTTGATTTATTCCTGGGTGGAAGGATGGGAATAATGCTCAAGCTGGGGAAGTCATACTGCTTAGCTATCACTTTGCTTGCAGGCTAACATTGGAGCTCCCCGGCCTCCATTCTTCCCTCTGTCACCCAGGCCCTGTCAGGCTGTGTGGTCCCACTCTGCAGCCCCAGGGACCCAGGCTCCTTCACACCAAACATGTGTCGTTCTTGCAGATATCTCCCTTATACTTTGGGTCTTCTGTGCCTTTCTGCCTGCTATTGGAGAAACGTCCTTTTCCCTATTCTGTTTTGTTCCCCTTCTGTTTTTCAAAGTTCAATGGAATGAGCATCTGTCTCATCACTTTGTAGGTGTGTTGAAACATGTATCAAACACCTAACCTTGGCAAGTATTTTGCCAAGTATGGAGGAGATAATGGTAATTAAGACACAGTTCCTGTTTTCAGAGACCCCACGGTCTACTGGAAGAGACCAGCCAGTAAACAGATACATTTTAATAGAACAGATAAGAGTTATTACAGAGATATTAGCAAAATCCTCTGAATATATAAAGGAAGAAAGCCACAGGGTAATGTAGAAGGTTCAATGATATGACACTGGAGCTGTATCGAGAAAGATGAACAGAGATTTCCAGCATTTGGAAGGCAAGGCTTCCTGTGCAGAGCAGAATATTCTACAAAGAGGGTTGTGCAAGGAGCTATTGGGTTTGTTTGGAAGGTCGAGGCAGAAGATGGGACAGGAAAGGGGGCCTGAGGCCCTCACATGACTAACCCTGTACATTAAGCTAAAACATTGGATTGTCCTGGGGCTATCAGTGAAGGGGCATGAAGATTTTTAACGAGGTGATGTGATCAGTTGTGGGATTTTAGAGCCAAGAGTCTGGCAGGGGTTGGTTTGCCACATGTGGTCCCAGATACCCACAGACTACTTCTTCAGCTTGTCAGAAATAAAGACCCCAGACTTACTGAATCAGCTCCTCCTTTGCGTGAGCACAGGGCACAGGAATTGTTATTTTTAAGACCCTCCTAAGACACGTGTGATGACTGGCTGTTTGGCTGATCTCTAGGTAGAGGATGGCCTGGAGAAGGAAATCTGCCAGTAAAGACCAGTTAACAAATGTCAGGATCAAAGTAGAAAGAGAAGATGAAGCCTTCAGGGAAAGGAGGGAAAGCCAGACTCAGAGGCTTGCTGATGCTGCCCCAAGATGGGTCAGGGAAACCTCCTTCATAATGTCTTGGGCATATTGCTTCCTTCATTCTTACTTTATTGGTCCATTCTTTCATCCAAAAAAGATTTATGGAAAATATTCATTGGCTGGGTAATCTTCCAAGCACTGGAAATGTAACAGAGAACAAAACGACCAAGTGCATGAAAACAAATAAACAAATATACAAACAAGATAATTTTACATACTCCTAAAATTTTTGAAGAAATCAACACGGGGTGTCATGATAGAGCCTGACAAGAAAAGCCTACCTGCAGAGGTGAAATTTGGATGAGACCTGAATGGAGAAAAGGAGCCAGTCATGAGAATACCTGAAAAAAGAGGGAGACCCAAGCAAGTGCAGTAGTGTGAGCTAGTTAAGAGTGGGGAGACAAGGAACGAGTCCCAGATTTTGCAGGGACTTAATGTCCTAAGTGCCATTAAAATATAATTTTCAAAAGTTGAAATTCCTACAAATATCACTAAGATATGTTATTATATATATTAATTTGTACATATACATATACATCTATGTGCATGCACACACACACACACACTATCAAGAATATGGAAATAAATTTGTCCACAGACGCCAACTATTAACAACTATACAACAATGCCATGCAATGCTTAGAATGATCTTTTCCACAGAGTAGAAATCAATTGTGTTTCTACCAGAAAAAAAAAAAGAATGCATGTCTATGAGACAAGAATCATTTGTATTGTCCATTTTCTGCAACGTAAAAATTACAAAATAAGCTGAAACCCTGTAGCACGAGCTGATCCCAGAGGGCCACATAGAGAGTATCCAATATTCCATTAAAAGACACCCAGTAATCTCTTGCCATTTTAAATTCTTTTATAATTTTTCCTAACAGAACAGTGGGAAATGTTCTGGAGAGTTCTAAGTTCTAAGGAGAGGGACATGATCTGATTTACATTTGGAAAAGAACACCTTGACTGCTTTTTCCTCATACTGCATATACTGGTTATTTTATTCCTGACTGATAATAAGTCTCGTTTTTCATACCAGATTGTGAGTTTCTTAAGAGCAGAGGTCGTGTCTTTACTAACACAGCGTCTGGTAAAATGGTTAATAGTCACAAATATTTGGTAAATGAATGAAGAGTTGGATGACCTTGGTACTGATAGGATTGGTGGCACAGAATTTCTGAATTGGGAAATTGTGAAGACACTCATGGTACTTACAGAGTAGGAGAGCATGGGGTCTGGGACAGACTTCAGAGGGAAGATACCATTCCCTCTCTCTCTCTCTCTCTTTTTTTTTAAAAATTATGTTCAGTTAGCCACTGTATAATACATCATCAGTTTTGGATGTAGTGCTCAGTGATTCATTAGTTATGTATAACACCCAGTGCTCATCCCAGCACATGCCCTCCTTAATACCCATCACCCTCCCCCCACCCCCCTCCCCTCTGAGACCCTCAGTTCATTTGTCTGGGTCCACAGTCTCTCATGGTTCATCTCCCTCTCTGATTTCTCCCCCTTCAGATTTCCCTCCCTTCCCCTATGGTCCTCCATGTTACTGCTTATGCTCCACATATGAGTGAAACCATATGAAATTGTCTTTCTCTGCTTGACTTAATTCATTTAGCATAATCCCCTCCAGTTCCACCTATGTAGATTCAAATGATGAGTATCCATCCTTTCTGATGGCTGAGTAATATTCCATTGTATATATGTACCATATCTTCTTTATCCATTCGTCTGTTGAAGGGCATCTTGGATCCTTCCACAGTTTGGCTATTGTGGACATTGCTGCTAAGAACAATGGGGTGCATGTTGCCCTTCTTTTCACTACATCTATATCTCTGGGGTAAGTACTTAGTAGTGTAATTGCTGGGTCATAAGGTAGCTCTATTTTTAATATCTTGAGGAACCTCCATACTGTTTTCCAGAGTGGCTGTACGAGCTTGCATTCCCACCAACAGTGTAAGAGGGTTCCCCTTTCTCCACATCCTGGCCAACATTTGTTGCTTACTGTTTTGTTAATTTTTGCCATTCTAACTGGTGTAAGGTGATATCTGCAAATGACACTACAGATAAAAGGCTGATATCCAGGATCTATAAAGAACTTCTCAAACTCAACAGTCAATAAACAAATAACCCAGTCAAAAAATGGGCAGAAGACGTGAACAGACACTTCTCCAAAGAAGACATACAAATGGCTAACAGACAACTGAAAAAATGCTCCACATCATTAGCCATCAGGGAAATACAAATCAAAACCACAATGAGATACCACCATTGCCTCTCTTTAGTGCTTTTTGAAACCTCTATGAGAGACTGGCTAGATGAGAGACTGGCTAGACCTTCCTCAAAGCTGGTTCCCCCTGAGTGCACCGCTGGAACTCTTTCCAGCCTGGCTCCTATATGGTTAGATGTGGCTCTCTTGACGTGCTCTGGCCAATGGAGTTTGAATAGTAGAGATGTAGGTCCCTTCCAGGATGTGCTCATCAATATCCCAGCTTACAGCCCTTGTCCTCCATCCTCCTTGACTGGTTGATGTCAAAAACCGGAGTCACCTTGGAAGACACATGTGGAAGATAGCAAAGCCCCACCAGCCTAGGAATGGCAGGTTTAATCTCTGCTTGCTCTGGGTTCCCCTAGTATTTAAAAATATTGAAAACAGTACTTATATGTAGCATTTGTTTTATTTTGTTTTACAGTATGATCATGCACATTTTAACCTTGCACATTTTAAGCTTGCATAATTTTAACAATTTCATCCTTGCACATTTTAAGCTTGCACAATTGCAAGCCTATAGTGTAATGTCTCTGTCTCTTACTAGCTGGGTAACTTTAGGGGAGTCTCCTATTGCTCCCTTAGCTTCTGTATCTTCATCTTTCGATGGAGGCCAATAGATTCTACTTCACAGCGTGATTTTAGGAATTAAATAATGTGAGTAAAGACTTTTTTGGAGAGTAGGTGTTTAATGTATTTTTTGTTTCTATACCACCTCTGCTCTTATTTAAATTAAACCGAAATTAAGAACTATTACAGCATTCTCTCTTTTGGAAAAGACCTGTGGCTCAAAAAGTTTTTTAAAAGAAATGTGTGTGTGTGTGATATTTTAGGTATATGTGCCTATTGGCACAAGATTCAGAAAAGTGGGAAGGGTAGATTTTAACTCATATTTCTTATTTTTGGTTATATTATTTAATTTGCTGCAATAGTCAACAAAGCATAAATGGCTTTTGTAGTTTGAAAAGAAACATTCTAGAGAGAGTCTAAAATTAATTTTTGAATTGATTACATGGGATTGGAAAGCATAATGCTTCATTTGGTAAGAAAGCAAAGGATGAAGATGAAGTACATCCTATGTGAGTGATGGGAAGCTGAGCCTGGGTGTCTTAGACACCTCTGATATTTACCTGTCATTTCTTGATCCTGCTACATTATTTCCTTTACTTTTATTAACACCCTATGGGGGTGTACTTTCTGGAGTCTCTTAAGTCCTTTCATTAATCCAAAGAGTCATAATTGGTGCGCTATCAGAAGCTGGATGGGGCGCCTGGGTGGCTCAGTTGGTTAAGCGACTGCCTTGGGCTCAGGTCATGATCCCAGGGTCCCGGGATCGAGCCCCGCATCTGGCTCCCTGCTCAACAGGGGGCCTGCTTCTTCCTCTCCCTCTGCCGCTCCCACTGCTTGTGCTCTCCTGCGCTCTCTCTCTGCCAAATAAATAAATAAAATCTTTAAAAAAAAAAAAAAAAGGGCATTGAAAGAAAAGGATGTTCTCATGGGCTGCTTCTGACTGACAGATTTTTGGTTTGAATTTTTGCTTTGGTTTGTTTTTAGGGTAGAAATTAAAAGAAGAAAATGAGAACTTTCCAAGTCTGCTTGAAATAAAATCAGAAGCACATCACTGTCTCGCAAAGCCCAATCCTGATGGTGCTGCCACTGGGGATCAGCAGGGAGGGCCACTTGCCCACACGTGAGTGTCCCCAGTGACACGGCCGTCCTGTGCTCCGCAGCCTGGCTCTGCAACACAGGGGAAAAACCTCAGAGTGGTCTCCCCTTCCCCCGTGTGTGCCTGGAGCCAGGAGCACTCCACCTGGGCTGGGACCTCTAGTTCCTTCTCTAGAAATGCAAGGCAGGTGCAGGGCCAACAGAATAAGAAAGACGTAGCATTTTGCTACCCAGGAAAGGCAGTAGAGATATTTTATAATTTAGAAAATCAGGGTCTATATACCTTGCTTGCCTGATGGTAGACATTCAATAAATATTTGTATTCTTTTAGAAAAACTATGAATAAGGGGCACCTGGGTGGCTCAGTCGTTTGAGTATCTCTCTTCAGCTCAGGTCATGATCCCAGAGTCCTGCGATCGAGCCCTGCATCAGGCTCTGTGCTCAGCTGGGAGTCTGCTTGAGATTCTCTCTCTCCCCCCCCCCCCCCCTTTCCCTTTTCTTCCCCCCCCCTCCAAAATAAGTAAATAAATCTTTTTTTAAGATTTTATTTATTTATTGGAGATAGGGAGAGCGAGCAAGCGAGTGAGGAAGAGAGAGCACCAGAGGAGGGAGAGGCAGAGGGAGAGGGAGAAGCAGGTTCCCCACTGAGCAGGGAGCCCGATGTAGGACTCCATCCCAGGACCCTGTGATCATGACCTGAGGCAAAGACAGACACTTAACCGACTGAGCCACCCAGGCACCCCTAAAATAAATAAACTAATTTTAAAAAAAGAAAAAGAAAAACTATGAATAAATGAATCCACTTGATATCACTCTCCCATCAGGAAGAACCTATATGTGTCTACATATAGGTTCAGTGAGATGGTATCCTTACAATTATAGAACACTGAGAACAATAGGGCAAAGCAAGAAGGCAATAACATATGACATGTGTAGATATATGTTTTATCAGTGTTGTAAACCAATTTTTTTTATTATTATTATTAAGGACAGAGAGCAGAGAGTTAGGGAAAGATTGTTAATGAGAGCTGCTAAGCCAAAACTAAATGCAAGACAGAGCAGGCAATCTTCTCTGAGCTGTCCCCAGATGTGTTATCCTGGCGTCATGGGCCACATTGCTTTGATGTTTCCATGGTCCTGCCCTTCCTTTCTAAATAATCATGCAAACAAAACTTAGCCACCCAGTTATTGATAGTTAACAAATACTGGTCACATACCATTGCTCACATGCTAATTAATGCCGTGGGGCCACTGGGCATGTCGTAAGCAGGGAGGCAGGGACATAGGTAAGACAGATGAATGGGAGGGAAAATGGATTGTCCCCTTCCTCACATACTTGAGGCACTCCTCTGTTAGAGGTGATGGGATTTGCATGTTTGCTATCTCTCCACCAGATTCCCAGCTCATCCACTGTTTCTGATGGCCTCCACTCCATTGACAGAGACTGCTTTACCTTCCCACATGTGATATCTTTCACACATCCCTTACTACATAGTGTTCACAAAGGAAAAACACACATTGCAATGATGTCAAGTAATAGATGAACCCCACAAAAAAAATCACAGGGCTGAGTAATCCCAGGGAGGTATGAACATTTATGACTACAAATTTCCAGATCGGAAAAACACATTTGTTAACACAGAACATTTTGGTAAGCCTAGCACCTGGCCGCTTACTATGGACGATAAGTCTGTATTTTTTATTTCATGGCCAGTTTTCCTCTTCCAGGGACTTAATTATCCCATGCACAATGCTCCCAGCAGAGGCACGGAGAGACACACAGCAGTCTCATTTAATCTATTAGATTTCCTTTCTCCACTCCCTCAAGGTACAGAGGTAAATTCCAATTTAGTAATCAAGGCCTGAGTCATCGAATAAATAACTCAATTTCTCATTCTTGTTCACTGAGCCAGTTGTATGAACAAACACAATGTTTTTTATGCCAACTGTGCGAATGGGCTTACTAGGACATTGCATTCAGAAATTGCATAGAGATGCTGAAAATCATTCTGAGCAAAGAGAGTGGGTGAATAGCCAAAGTCCAAAGTCAGAAATATATCTCTGGAGATGGATTTTTAAGAAAAATGCAGGTAAAACAAATTAGTTCTCAAAACACTACAACCCATTAACTAATAAAAGCAGCCTTAAGGTTCAACGACGTGGATGGAACTGGAGGGTATTATGCTGAGCGAAATAAGTCAAACAGAGAAAGACATGTATCATATGACCTCACCGATATGAGGAATTCTTAATCTCAGGAAACAAACTGAGGGTTGCTGGAGTGGGGGGTGGGGTGGGAGGGATGGGGTGACTGGGTGATGGACACTGGGGAGGGTATGTGTTCTGGTAAGCGCTGTGAATTGTGCAAGACTGTTGAATCTCAGATCTGTACCTCTGAAACAAATAATGCAATATATGTTAAGAAAGAAAAAAAGAAGAAGAAGAATGTAGCAGGAGGGGAAGAATGAAGGGGGGGAAATCGGAGGGGGAGAAGAACCATGAGAGACGATGGACTCTGAAAAACAAACTGAGGGTTCTAGAGGGGAGGGGGGTGGGAGGATGGGTTAGCCTGGTGATGGGTATTAAGGAGGGCACGTTCTGCATGGAGCACTGGGTGTTATGCACAAACAATGAATCATGGAACACTATATCTAAAACTAATGATGTAATGTATGGGGATTAACATAACAATAAAAAAATTTAAAAAAAAAAAAAAGCAGCCTTAAGGTTCTAGGCTAGTGTAGAGGAAACAAGGGTAGAAATTGTTTTGTTTCAGAAGGATAGTCTGTTGGATAAAAATGGTTGGAGCATTCATTCATTCATTCATTCATTGAACTAAACATTTTTTGGTGCTTAGGATGTTCCGGCCTACTTTACTAATAATAGAGATATAAAGATGAATAAGTTACAGTTTTGCCCCAAGCTTCTCATATAAACAATTACAAATAGTCCAGTAAGGAAAATAATATAGATATGCACAGAATTATGGAATCATCAATGAGAGGCACAAGCCCAGCCCAAGAGGGTCCATGAAGAATGTCCCAGAGAAGCTGATGCCTAAGAGGCTTACAGGAAGTAGTCCAAGAACTGGAGGTAGGGGCTGAGGCGGGAAAGGGAGTGAGTAAGAAGGCAGTAAGAACTATTATTTCTCCTTCTTGCACTTACTCAAGGAAGACCCATGCTTGTTGCTTGAATTACCAGAAACAAAAGATGGTCAGCAGCATTTTCGAGAGAGTATAAGCTTATGAAACCTTATGCAACATCTCCACCAGTGTAACCCTATTCACCATTTGTCACTCACCCACCACATAGCAGGTCCTGTGCTAAGCTCTTCACACACTTGGTCTTGCTTAATCCTTTTGGCAACCCTGCCAGGTGGGTGTTTTAGTCTAATTTTACGGATTAGGAAACAGAAGGTCAGAGCAGTTGGGTAACTTGCTCAAGGTCACACAGCTAGATTGAAACCCAGATTCAAGCTGACTGCAAATCTTTTGCTCTTGACCTTGACACTAGACCCTTCATTATTTTGTTCTGTGGTAGTTTTGAGGTGGGGCCACAGCCTAGGACCTTGTAGGTCAGATACTTGTCTATATGACTTGAAATATTGTTTACATCTCTTCTGGATTTCTCAATTGTGTGAACAACTATCAGAAGTGGAATCAATCTTATTTGATATGATGAATGTATAGACACAGTAAAAGCTAGAGTTAGCTAGCTTTTACCAACAGGTAGCTAGCTACCAACAGGTAGAAGCTAGAGGAAGACAGATTGGGTCTCAATTTGTAGAATTTGTTAGTCATCTGAGGCTCCTAATGATCTAGTGATACATGGGGTTTTTCAAAATGTGTGTATGTGTGTGTTTGTGGGAGAGAGAGAGAGAGAGATTTATTTTAAGGAATCAACTCATGTGGTCATAGAACTGGAAAGTCTGAAATACATAGGGTGAGCGGGCTGGCTAGAAACTCAGGCAGGGTCTCTGTGTTGCAGTCTTGAGATCAAATTCCCCATTTGGGAGTGTCCATATCAAGCTTGACTATTACAATGTTGTGATGAGGATACAAGTGTCCCTAGACTCATGATAAAACTCAGGCTGAGCCAGGGGTGGTTTGGGCTATAAAATGCAGTTATTATGTGACCTTGAGATTCTGTGACTGTAGCTTGTGTCCCAAACTTAGCAGAATTCCTGTGTTTCTTTTTTTCTTTCTTCTTTTTCTTTTTTTGTTTTAGAAAGGGGGTGGGGGAGGAGGGACAGAGAGAGAGAGGGAAAGAGAGAATTTTAAGCAGGCTCACTCCCAGTGTGGAGCCCAACTTGGGGCTCCACGACCTAAGCGGAAACCTGGAGTCAGACGGCTAACCAGCTGAACCACCTAGGCACTCCTGAATTCCTGTGTTTCCTAAACCTCTGAGAAATGTTATATAATTCCCCACCCAGGGGAAAATGTGGTACCCATAGTATAATTCATGAATTGTAGGAATTGTGTTCTCTATTTGAAAGACAAACAATATCTTCATTTATAAAGCTCTGCCTTCAGAAATGGCTATGCAGTTTCATTTAATCTTATAGCGTTTCTAGTAGATGGTTTTGCTATGATGATACACAGATAAGAAGTTAAAAATGCATAGTATCATGCTAAATTCCCCACGTTATGTTAATTCCACCCATTTCTATATTAACCATTTTCCTGTAGTTGTCATACATAACATTTTGACACTTATTGTAGCATATGGATTGAGATAAACTACAGCAGGAAGACACAGTGTTTGTTTCCATTTTACTGCTGACAACCTGTGTGCAAAGATCGAAGACCCACTCTGACATCAAGTGAAAGATCTATATACCTAGCATCATGGCGTCGCTGGCGCCTTGTCCCATTCCGCGGATCCTGTTTCCACAGTTCTAAAGGTCGACTGACAAGTTTGTCACCACTCTGTCTCACACTTCCACGCACTCTCTCTCTCTCTCAATTATAAAATAACACAAGCTCGCAGTTACAAATTCAATATTGAACAATGGTATTAAATAAAAACGAAAATTTCTGCAATCTATGTGCCCCACGCCAATCTACTTTTTTTAAAAAAAGTGTCCAGTGTCCAGTGTCCAGCTCTTCTATCATCATCTTTATTTCTTAATTCGTCAACTTCAGACTGCATATATTTTCTCTGGAGGCACATATATTTTTTACACAGAAGTTTGGAAATTCTCTACCCTGGCAAATAAAACCGACTGAGAAATGAGGCGATGCGATCACATTAAATACAGATAAAGGGTAGAGGAAGTGCTCTCTCTCAAAGCGACTTTACTCTTCCAGTGGTAGGAACACAAAAGGAGAAATAAATTTAAAAGAATGTAAATGTATTCTTTTTATGTGGTTACTCTGAAAACGTTTTCAGCTATTTTCTTCCTTCCTAAGAATGAGGTATAAACCCATCACTAAGTGCATTTTTCGTCTACAAATTCTTTATTTACATTTTTACATATTTTATCACAGGAGCCATTCCTATAAAGTTTCAGCTTACTATAAACATTCACATTTACTGCAGACATACAACCTAAAAAGATTGAATCTAATTTTTTCAAATAATCATAGTAGACGTATTTGGGATCATAACAATGGGGGAGCTGGGGCTGTGGGTCCTGGCCACTCTGGATTCATCCCTGCATTCTGTCTGCTCCCCATTTAAGCAGCCAGTCTCCTGTTCGGCACACCTTCATAATCACTGCTGTTTTGAAGACTTCTGCTAAAATCTGCATATCCTTCTCCTCTCTTCCAAATTAAATTATGATTTCTCAGAAAGATGACATCAGGACTCTTCTTTGGTCTCCACATTCCCTACACTGAAAGTGTTGAGTCCATGGCTCATGAACATGTCCCCTTATGATGACAACTAAAGTCAGGGCCCTGGCAGTGGCCAGGAGAGGCCCAGTCCTGGGGTAGGATGGTGGAGCAAGCCATTCATTGCCCACGAAGGCATACACCAAATAGATATATGCAACAACAGCTTGAGGTGAACAGGAACAGAGGCCCCCAGCCTGCAATGAACTATTCACCTGTCCATCACACTGGCCTGGGGGAGTGAGGGAAAATGAGGAATGGGATGGAATGGAAGGCAAGATGTATGCTCTAGCATTTTCTGCAGTAATGTTCTGTTTCCTTAGACTCTGTGTTTGTCTATTTGGCATCCAGTAATCACAGAACTAAATTAATGGCCAAAGTTGTTGACATCTCCCCTGTGATCCAGCGTTTGCATGCACACAAAAATTATATCGTAAACCCTCTGACCGATGCCAAGTCCATACCCCTAATTGTCTGCTTTATCGAACTCTCACACATCAAGCAAATATTCCGCCCCCCCCCCAATCAACTCAGGGCTAGGTACCAAATAGCCAGGGACAGCCTCTATGCCCCAACGCCTGCTGGAATGATCCAAACTAGTCGATGTTAAGCTGTTTCCTCTGCTGGCCTTGCCTTTCTCCTGGAAATTTCTTTACTAAAAGTAAAGACCCGGAGACAGTGATTGCTGGTAATCTGGCCTCACTCATCATGAGGATTCTGCTGTGTGCTGCCCAGGTGGTATCTGCTGGCCCAATGATACCTTCAGAGTCGACAGAGAGATACATGTTGGAAGAAAGGGTCTAATTTTAGGCAGAATGAGCCCTGGAGGCAGGAGATGGATGGAGGTAGGAGGGAAAGATGTTTTAAAACCCTCACCTTAAAAAAATAAAAAATAAACAAAAAAACTTTCCCCCTAGATATAAAAGCTGAGACTAAAAGTGAAAGAAGGTGGCATCTAACAGCCAGCTCAGAGGGGGTCTTTTCCATGTGAATAAAACCCACGAGTCACACCTAGGTTTGAATCCTGGCTCTGTCTTTTGCCGCGTGACCTCGAGCAAATTACGTTGTCCACAAACTCTCATCTGTGACGTGGAAATGACAATAAATTTTGCAGGGGTCCGCTATGGAAAGCACTTCCCATTGTGTGTTTGATAAATATTCACTGCTATTATTTTCTACGTTTAAAATATCCGTTTCCTCGTGTGTTTACTTTTGAACAAAGCAGAGCAGAAGAGCTCTAGAGGTGGTCCCCTGTTTTGTGACAGCCTCAGCCTGTTGAGAGTGATGCTGTCAGCGAGGAGTGTTTGTGGGGCTCACCTGCATCCCAGCTGCTTGTGGCAGCCCCCACGGGCATTCCCCTGGACCCAAGCCAATGTTATGGCCAGTGGAGCCCTTGTGATTCTTATTATGATTGCAAGACTCAGCTCAGCAACAACCATCAGGGAACTTCGGAAAAACAAGGTTTATTACTCATAGGTTACGGAAGGAACACAGCACACTCGGGGCCACACAGGATGGCTGTGGGTAGAGAGAGACAGAGGGTTTGTGCTTACCTGGGGTTCCGCTTCTATTGGGATGGAGGGTGGGGGGCCTACGGTTTCACAGATTCTCTCTTTATTGGTGAATTTAAACCCCCAAAACAGGTATTAAAGCACGGAAAGGGAAAAGGAAGCAGTCAGCTATCTACGTTTCGCAGGGCTCCCTAAAAGGGGAACTTCATGGGTGGGGCAGCCTGGCTCTTTATCTAGTTGAGGAGCTGGCAATATGCTCATCTGAGAAACGGCTGTCTTTGAAATGGATGCCACACCAGGGCAATCAAAAGCTTAAAGTCAGGCACTTACATTACAATCAATAAAGCTAATTGTCAGGCTCTCACACTAAACACCCTCTCCGTGGCATGACTTAAAAATGGTCATTTAAATATCAACTCCAGTGTTTGTGGGCTGGACGGTTTGGGGAAATTGATGTAACCTCACACCTTGCGTTCCTCGTTCCTGTAAAAAGGGGATAATCATGATGCCCCGAGGTGTCGGGGAGACTGAGGATATTTAAGCACAGGGTCTGATGGCTCCACCTCCCCCAGCAAGTCACTTTCCTCGTTGTGCCTCAGTTCCTCCCCCTGTAACATGTGGATAATGATGTGCTTCCTTCACTTCGGTGTGTGAAGGCGTCTGATGGAGTAGACATGTGGAGAACACTTAGAAGGATCCTGGGACAGAGCAAGTGCTCCATAAACGGTGGTTATTATTAGAGCAAGTGTTCGGTCAGTTGCTTCTGTTGCTTTGGATGGAAAGGGGGATGATGCCGATGAGGGCATGATGGTCATGGGGTGAATTCTCTGGTGCCTGTTCTGAAGAAGAGACTGTTCTGGAATGCAAACGGTTTAGGACCAAGAAATCAATCTTTCCCATATGGACCTATTTAGTGAATAGTGTTCTTAGGAAAATTCCCCCGCCTACATATCAAGCAGCTCGCTATAGGGTATCCCGGTGAAGCAGCAGATTGAAGAGTTCCTGAATCCGCTTAGAGGACACGGGTGTCCTGAAATACTTCTGCCCAATCTGTTATTCCTCTGGTCCCTCCTTCCGATTTCCAAGAAAGCCATTCTCAATGTTGTTTTGTTTTGTTTTTCACCCCGGTAAATCTAATTATTTACCAGGTCTTATAAATTCTACCTCAGAAGCGTCCCTAAATTTCCTGTCTCCTCTTTTATTCTGCCTGAACCTTCTCAGTCCACTCAACGGCCCCCTTCCAGCTACGCCCATTGGCCACAGAGGACCCCTCAGCCCCTTGTGTGGCCCCTGCCCTGCCATGTGGCAGGTTCCCTGAATCTCATCTAGCTCCCAAACCCGATGATGCTCTGTGCCCACCTCTTCATCTCATGTCCTTGCAACATCAAGCCACCTCTCGCATCACGAGGCTGTCTCATGCTGGAGGAAACACTGGACCCTCGGGGCCTGTCCCAAAGCCACAGGCCAGCCTTACCAGCACCCACATTCAGGGCTGCCTGTCGGGCACTCCAGCTCCTGCTGAAGCCCTGAAGCCCCGGGCTGTCTGCTACTCTTTTATCTTCTCTCATCCAAAGGTTGTAACTGGTTCCTGGGCATCAACTTCTCCCCATTCCTACCCATTACCCACTCTGCCTCCAGAGTGAAGTAGAGTAGTAATGTTGTGCATTCAACAAAATTCTGACACATTTTGAAGATCCCCATTCAAAACTCCAGCCTCTGCTGGCCTCCCAGATCCTGCCTTTACACCCCTGGATCCTGCAGCTCATAAAGACCCTTCTCAATCTGCTCTGATGCCCGGACACCCTGACTTTCTTACCATTTCTGGAATAGGTTGATCCCTTTAGGTCCCCACCTTGCCAGGCACTGCTCAGCCCACCGTGCCAATCTCACTTCCGTTCTACTCCTCGTCTGCTGCCTACTTGCCCCCTCATCCTGTTTCAGGACCCCGCTCTTGTCTCCTCATTCTAAAGCCTTTCCTGACCCTTCCACAGAGATTTGGGCTTCTGTTTTTCCATATTCTCATAACATTCTGTTAATATTTCTTTTTGATACTTTTTTATGTCATTGTATAATTCTTTTATCTTTGTACGCATTTCATTCAGAAATACATACTAAGTGTTATTGGGTACCTCCACTCTTCAGGGCTATAGGGACAGAGAAAGAAGCACAAAAGTCTGTCCCTGCCTTTGTGGAGCTCACACTGTAGCAAGAGAAACAGACAGGAAATGTGACAAATAAACAAACAAGACACGTGCCAATTATGATAAACACTGGGAAGAAGATCAACGGGACAAGGCAATAGTAATTAGGGAGGACAATTTAGAAGCGGACTGTGATGATTGACTTTTATGTGTCAACTTGACTGAGCCACAGGGATGTCCAGATATTTGGTTAAACATTTTTCTGGGTGTGTTTATGCAGGTGTTTCTGGAAGAAAGTAACATTTGAATCAGTAAACTGAGTAAAGCAGATTGCCCTCCCCAGTGTGGATGGGCTTCATCCAATCAGTCGAAAGCCTGAAAAGAACTAAAAGGCTCTCTCTTTCTGCCAGACTGCCTTTGAGTGGGGACATCACTCTTCTCCTGCTTTTGGACTGAGACTCTGACTGGAACCTACACTGTCAGCTGTCCTGGTTCTCCCTCTTGCCAGCTAGAGGTCTTGGACTTCTCAGCCTCCATAACCACAGGAGCCAATTCCTTATAATAAATTTATATCTATATATCTCTGTATCTCTGATTGGTTCTCTGGAGAACCGTGACTAATATGCAAGCTTAGGGAAAGTCTCTCCAAAAATATGACAGCTGTGCTGAGCTCTGGAGAATGAGGGAAAAACAGGCACTAGAAGAGCCAGAAAAGAAATAATTCTAATAAAATGGAATATGAAAGCCAAAGCCCGAGGCCTCAAAGAGCCAAGAAGAAGGCAGTTAACTTGAGATTCTTTCAGAGAGAGAAGCAGGGACCAGATTGCTTGGGTCTGGTTGGTAGGAAAGAAGCTTTAATTTCTTTCCCTAAAAGCATTAGAAAACTAAAATTAACCCTCAATAAATATTTGTGTGACAAATGAGTTAATGGCTAGCTAGTTATTTCCCACATGCCAAAAGCAATTTTAAAAATCTAAAAGGAATGACATTCTTTTTGTCCCTATTCCTTGAGAGTTTTCGTGTAGAGAGACTGGCCGGTGCCGTCATCAAAGGGGAGGATGCAGGTAAAAGTTGGCTGTGTCCTATCAGAACAGCAGAAGCGAGGGGTGTGCAGCCTCCACACAGATGAGTTTCCCGATAGTTTTGCAGGTTGGGGTTTTTATCTGTTGTTGCAGAATCCGTGTGCGCTAATACAGACTACATTTACCAACTCTCATAAGCAACAAATCATCTGCTCAGTAAGAAACAAGGAAACGTCACCTCCTCCCAGGAAGCCAGCCACAGCTTTACACAAGAGCACCCTCTTCTGTGCGGTTGCAGCCCCAGACTTCCGAGCACCAGAGCAAAGGCTGGCTGCAATCCCACTGCGAGCCCCATCTCTAGGGAACCCCAGCTAAGGGAAAGCAAGTCCTTATTAGCTTCTGTCTTTTCCTTCACACCCCAAAACGCCACATAATGCCAGATTTGTGTGCAAGGACAGCCTAAGTGCATGGAAAAGACAGGGAGTGGACTTTGGAGCACCTTATTGAAAAGGGAAGGGAAGAGCTTGTCACCTAATAAAATTCGACCCCTTCATCCAACATTACAGAATTTCCAGGATGCTCAGCCCTGGAGACGAGGGGAGCAAGATGATGCTCTGAGTCCACAAGGCAGAGAGATGTCCAGAGATTACAGGGGAGGAACTAGCCAAGTCCTGCGTGTGGAGCAGAACATGTTGTGCTTTGAGAGGAGTAATTTTGAGACAAGGGCATTGGGCTCTAGAATGATTCTATACTGCTTTAAGTAAGCTTCTTCAGAGAAGAGTCCCCTATATGACAGCAAAGTAACTACTCTTGGGCACCTGGCAGATAGTACTCACTTAAATATTTATTGAACAACTAAGAGTGTTGGCTTCCCATGTCTTCCAGAGGAAGGAAACATGAAACCTTGTCAGCCATTGATATCTTAGTTTACTGGTTATTTCAGATAACTACGGCCACAGTATCATTGCATATTGCATCCACAAAAACCTCAGGAACAACATGGGGTCAGCTGGTGAGCTGCTGATCTGGGGTGGCCTCGGCTGTGGTGGTTCAGCTCTGTTCCTTGCAACTTTTGTTTTTCTCCTGGGATGAACTGTCTGTCCTGGGCACCTTCTTCTCATGGGATGGCAGAGGTTCAAGAGTGTAAGCTCAGGGACACCTGGGTGGCTCAGTCAGTTAAGCATCTGCCTTCAGCTTGGGTCCTTATCCCAGGGTCCTGGGATCGAGCCCCACAGCAGGTTCTCTGCTCAGCGGGGAGTCTGCTTCTCCCTCTGCCTCTCCCCCAGCTCATGCTCTCTCTCTCTCTCTCTCTCAAATAAATAAATAAAATCTTGAAAAAAAAAAGAGTATAAGCTCAAGTAAGAAAACACTTTTCAAGACTCTACTGCTTCATGGCTGATGACATCCCATTGGCCAAAACAACTCACACAGCCAAGTGCACCATCGATGCAGTGGGTAATTATCTTCTTCCCATGGGGGAGTCACGGGGAGGGAGTGAATATTTCTGAACATAATCCACCATGCAGAAGCTTTTTTATAAAGTGAGTAGAAGCAGGACAAGTGAGTGTGTGAGTATTAAGACCACAGGACACAGAGCCCTGGGGCATGGCCAGTTGAATCCTTGCTGAGGGCTAACCCTCAGGTTAACCTTAACTCATTTAGTCCTGAAAAAGACCTAATGAGGTTGATGATATCAATCTCATTTTGTAGAGGGAGAGGTGGAGGCTCTGAAGCAATGTAGAAAAATTGCTTAAGCCCACTGAACCAGGCAGTTGCAAAGTCAGGACTTGAAACCAGATCTGTTCTATTCCAAATCCTATGTTCCTTACCACTTGTGACTAAGATCTGGAACCTCCCCCAGGAAGGGGGACTGGTCACAGTTTTACTCTTTAGATCAACAAAGTACAAATTTAACCTCTTCTCTACGGGTCCATTTTTCATGTATTTGGAATCTGCTCCCCTGTCTTCTCTCCTTGAGGTCAAGCATGCCCACTTTCCTACTCATCCTTCCAGCTCCATTTCTACAAAGTACTCACTGTCCCAGGTGTCTGAGAATAGGAATGACAGATAAACAGAACTGGATGAAAACATTGAGAGAAGATTTTAATAAAAGAGCATATTTTAGGATGAAGATAAGTGACCAAAACCAAAAACAAAGCATTTCATTTGTGCTAAAAAGTAAGATGAAAACTTGGAGAAAGGTAAGCAAATCTGGCTGAGGGTGTTTTGTGATTCACTAATCATACCTTCCCTGGATATTCAGCTCAGGGAGCACATTTTAGGAAAGAAACAGAAAACAGAAATACTTAAAGCTGACCGATTAGAACAATGAAGAAATCCAAAGCCATGTCACTCAGGGAGTGTTTGAACACAGGCTCTTCAGCTGGGGAAAGAGAAGATTTAAGAGTAAGGCAAGAGTTCTGTTAAACCATGTTAAGGACTACCATGTTGGAAAATGGACTGAGGTTTTAGAAGGCAGAACCAGTACTAAAGAGGAGAAGTTAAAGATTTCTATTCAGCTTGATCATTAAAGCACAAAACATTAGAGCTGTCCAAACACAGTTCCAGTTTCTTTGGAAGGTGATAAATCTTACTCAAGTCTCAAGGAAAGAGTGAACAATCACCTCATCAAGAAATGATTGAAGAGCTTGGAAGTGGAAGACCAACTGGAATAGCTGAACTTTAAGCTCATTTCCAAATTTGGAAATCCATAAAGTCCAAAGAAATAGCTTTTTATTGCTACAAATATAATGACACTAGTAATAATAATTCATTATTCTATTACGCTTTGTAGTTTAGAACACATCATCATATCCTTAAAACAATTCTGTGGGGAAAGTAGAATAGATATTTTGTCTCTACTGTATACAAGGAACCAAGGCTAAGAGAGTTGAGTGGTTCCCCTGGACACACAGTAAGTAGAAGAATTAAGATTCTTCCCGGGCGCCTGGGTGGCTCAGTCGTTAAGCGTCTGCCTTTGGCTCAGGTCATGATCCTGGGGTCCCGGGATCGAGCCCTGCATCGGGCTCCCTGCTCCGCGGGAAGCCTTCTTCTCCCTCTCCCACTCTCCCTGCTTGTGTTCCTGCTCTCTCTATCTCTCTGTGAAATAAATAAATAAAATCTTAAAAAAAAAAAAAAGAATTAAGATTCTTCCAAGAGGTGCCTTCCAACATCATCCTGTTGCTGCCAAATCTTATTGTGAGGTTAATGACCACCCCTAGGTGTAGGTGGAGAAAGGAAGAGTGGATTCAGAAAGGTCAGCCAGGACTTGGTGTCTGGAGGACTTGGGTTCGTGTCTCTTTTTATTATCTAGTGGGATATATCAATGAGTACCCTCCACAAGCCTGCAAGCATTCTTGTACAAACATACCCTTTGCCAGGGGCTTAGGCTCTTCCCTGAGGCATCTCAAGAACCGGGCTTCCTTGTGATATGGTGCAATTCAACACAGAGAAATCCACTTGGCAACATTTTCTTTGCCAAACTTCAAAATAGAACTTTGGTTTGCTTTTCTTCATTTTCCCCTGTTCTCACTTTTGAGGGCAGTAGCTCCCAAAATTTTGCATATCTCATTTCTGCATCCTCACTTTAGACTAGATAGAAACATGCACGGAGATTGACCCCCTCACTCCCCCTTCCCTCCACTCTTCCTTCCCTGCAGCTCACCACAGGGCTGGCTGGGGGCAAGAAGGACAGGGACCAACTGAGCTTCTCCCCTCCACCCTCCTGACCGCCTTACACCCAACCAAAGCGAATCCTCCCTTTCTGAGGTGGAGGGCTCAGCACACCCCCACTCCATCCCCACTAACCTGCAGCACTCTGAAACCAGAACTCTGGGACTTCTTCCGGACACTTGTTCTCAGGTAATTTTTCAGCTCCCTATCAGCACTTAACAGCCTTGACTTCCCTGACTGAAAGAAGACTAATTAAAATGACAAACCTCACATTGATTTATTACCACACGGGTGAAAACAATAAACAACCATGACATTGCTATGTGTTTGGCTCTCTCTCTCACCCCTCCCTGCATCTCCCACATCTGCTTTGTGAGAGAAGCAATGGGGAAATGTTGACCACAGTGCCGTGAGCTTTCCCTGTACTTCCTCCCCAGCCAGGTCTCTTCACCTCCCTACATGCTTTCTATACCCTCCCCCCTCAAGAATATAGGGATCCCACTCTCAAACTGTTTGTGGGAATGCAAACTGGTGCAGCCAGTTTTCAGCCATACTGAAAAAGAGTATGGAGGTTCCTCAAAAAGTTAAAAATAGAGCTACTGTATGACCCAGCAATTGAACTACTAGGTATTTCTCCAAAGGATTACAAACACAGTGATTTGAAGAGGCACATGTCATATATATACAATGGAATATTACTCAGCCATTGAAAAGAATGAAATCTTGCCATTTGCTATGACATGGATGGAACTAGAGGGTATCACGCTAAACGAAATAAGTCAGAGAAAGACAAATACCATATGACTTCACTCATATGTGGAATTTAAGAAATGAAACAGATAAACATAGGGGAAGAGAAGGAAAAATAAAATAAGATGAAAACAGAGAGGGAGGCAAACCATAAGAAACTCTTAACAGCAGGGAACAAACTGAGGGTTGCTGGCGGGGAGGTGGAGGGGGAAGGGGTAACTGGGTGATGGGCATTAAAGAAGGCAGGTGATGTGATGAGCCCTGGGTGTTACATGCCACTGATGAATCACTAAATTCTATCCTTGAAACTAAAAAAAAAAAAAAAGAAGAAGAAGACGAAGAAGAAGAAGAAGGAGAAGAAGGAGAAGAAGGAGAAGGAGAAGAAGAAGAAGAGGAAGAAGAAGAAGAAGAGGAAGAAGAAGAAGAAGAAGAAGAAGAAGGAGGAGGAGGAGGAGGAGGAGAAGGAGGAGGAGAAGAAAACAATGAATATAGGGCTCCCAGCAAAAGGGTGACAGGTTTGACTTGCCCGAAGGCTTTCTCACACTTCCTCTCATCTAGTCCCAGGGAGGCACTTGTCATCTGCATGGCACAGATGAGAAAAACAAAGGTCCCAAGAGATTACTGATTACCTCAGGGCAGCGTAGCTGCTCGACAGTTTATTAATTAAGCTCTGGCACTTGAAAAGACCAATCATTCTTTGCTAAGAGCAGGGTTTTTTTTGGAAAAAAAAAGTACTTGAGCTCTAGCTATTTAGCAAACATTTATTGAGCATGAACTATATGCAAAATGCTGCTCCCAGGGCTGGGAGATGAGTGAAAATGATAGAAGTGGGCCCTTACTTAAAGAAAAGAGTGAGGACAGTCAGGGAGTAATCCTCTGATAGACACAACTCTGCAGACTCCAGCAACACTCCATGGCGCCTGTGAGTCTGGCACAGATGATTCAGACAGCAGCCATGCCCTGCGTGCCTGGGGGTCCCTTCATTGTCTTATATCATTCTTTCATTTATTTCTTTAGACCCTCTCTTAACCTCACCCTACTGCTTCCACCTCATCTCTCTTCTTTTCATAGCAAAATCCTCACAGCAAAATACACACCTTATTTTTTTTTTATAAGAAGTACTTTTTTAGTAACATGCATGTAAATTATACAAGTCAGGTCTCAGCTCACAAGTCCTTTACCCAGATTGCCTGTGACCAACCACTCTAATATTCCTTCTTCTGCATCCCAAATTCTCTCTACACTAATGGCCATTTTATTTTCTTTATAGTACTCACCCCTCTCTGAAATTACCTAATTGGTCTGTTTGCTAATTAATTGCCTGCCTCCCCTTCTACAAGGATTGGTTTTGTTTATTGTTGTAAACTTAGAACCTAGAATAGCTGCTGGAATGCTGAAGATGAAGAAATACTTGTTGAATGAATGAATGAGCAAACGACTTCACTTCACGCACCAATAGCTCACTTTCCACAGCCTTATCCATATTAATTTATTCAAACTCATCAGAGAATTCTATCACGAATTTTATGTCAGTTCTGTGACATTGCTTAAGGACTACTGATAATATGTGTAAATTATCAAACGTAGGGTAAGGCGCATGGCAGGCACAAGACAAAAGCTAGCTATTACATGATAATTATTTAAGGGGCACACAGTATTTCTATCCTCCAAAGACTTTAGTGCTATTCTGACCTCTGAAATGTAATTAACAAGTGGAATTAAATTTCTTATGATGACAAGCCATTATACTCAGTGTTGAGGTGAGATATCCAAACAATGACAAACCTTTATTCTCTGTGTTAATGACCTGTGTGGGTTAAAATCATAGGAAACTTAAATGACACTGTGTTGAATAATTCAGGAAGCACTTGCTTAAGAGCACACCATAATAAGAATTGTTATGTAACTGTTATAGCGAACATTGACAGAACTCTAGTTATATAAACATGCTTTATATACAGGGTCTTACTTAATTCTCACACCACCCTAGGTCTTCTGAGAGGTCACAAAGATAGAAGATGGAGGAATCTTCCTTCAAACCCAAGCCCATCTGCCAGGAAAGCTCATTCTTCTACTCACTATGAAATGCTAGTATGATAAAGTGCTCATCTGTGTGAAGTTGGCAATTTGGAACACATTGAACAAACCATAGAAGATATGGTGCTAATTTTTCAAGTTCAGAGACAGTGGGCTTTGAGCTGCTTTGGGCCGCATTGTGGGGAACATCAAGCAGACTGAGGCAGGAAAACAGCTCCACAGGAACAGCTCCAGGGGCGTGTTTAGAGGAAGGAGCAAGGAGACTGTATGGTGTCCCTGTTATGGAATGAACTCCAGCTGTCTCTTTAGAGTAATAACAGTGCTGATTCCTCTCCAGGGCAATGAAAGTCAGTTGCATGCTTTAGAGCTGTGATGTAGAGAAATGAGATACCCCACTGCATACGCACTCTATCGGCCAGGATCAAAAGGGCTGATAAGACCAAGTCTTGGCCAGGATGTGGAGAAACTGGAAACTCGTACATGGCTTGTGGGAATGTAGATGGTACGGCCACTTTAAAAAACAGTCTGGCAATTTTTTTAAAAAGTTAGAAATACACTTAGCGTATGACCCAGCAATTCTACTCCTAGATACCTGTCAAGAAAAATGAAAACGTATGTTCACATTAAGACATGTACACAGGTATTCACACACAGCACTATTTATAATAGCCAAAAACTGGGAACAACCCAAATGTCCATCAACTGAAATGGATAAACAAATGTGCTTTATTTATACAATGGCATATTATTCAGCAATAAAAAGGGAACAAAGTGATGCCCCATGCCGCATCATGGATGAACCTCAAACACATGATGCTGAGTGAAAACCAGATGTAAAAGGCTGCATATTTTATGATTCTGTTTACATTACATGTCCAGAAAAGGCTATCCATAGAGAAGAAAGTAGATCAATGGTTGTCAGAGACAATGTGAGTGAGGACTGACTACAAATAAGCCCAAGGGAAACTGGAAGCCTTCTAAACCTGGATTATGCTGATTGTTACGTGAATGTATTATATTATTAAAACTCATCAAACTATACATCTAAAATGGTAGATTTCCTGGCTTAAAAATGATACTTCGGTAAAGCTAGTTTATCTATCTATCTATCTATTATCTATCTATCATTTACTATTTATTTTGTTAGTTTTTTTAGACTTCTTTAAAATTCCAGTATAATTAACATACAGTGTGTATTAGTTTCAGGTGTACAACATAGTGATTCAACAATTCTATACATTACTCAATGCTTATCATGATAAGTGTATTCTTAATCCCCTTCACCTATTTCCCCCATCCCCTCACCCACCTCCCCTCTTGTAACCATCTGTTTGTTCTCTGTAGTTAAGAATCTGTTTCTTGGTTTGTCTCTTCTTTCTCTTTTGTTTTGTTTCTTAAATTCCACAAATGAATGAAATCATATGGTATTTGTCTTCCTCTGACTGATTCATTTCACTTACCATTATACCCTCTAGATCCATCCATATTGTTGCAAAAGACAAGATCTCATTCTTTTTTGTGACTGAGTAATGTTCCATCGTATATATATATACCACTTCCCCTTTATCCATCCATCTGTTGATGGACACTTGGGTTGCTTCCATAATTTAGGCTATTGTAAACAATCCTGCAATAAACATATGGGTGCATGTATGCCTTTGAATTAGTGTTTTTGTATTTTTGGGTAAATACCCAGTAGTGCAATTACAGGGTCATATGGTAATTCTATTTTTAATTTTTAGAGGAAACTCCATACTGTTTTCCACAGTGGCTGCAACAGTTTACATGCCCACCAACAGTGCAAGAGGGTTCCTTTGCCTCCAAATCCTGGCCAACACTTGTCATTTCTTGTGTTTTTTATTTTAGCCATTCTGAGAAGTGTGAGGTGATATCTCATTGTGGTTGTGATTTGCATTTCCCTGAAGATTAGTGATGTTAAGCATCCTTTCATGTGTCTGTTGGCCATCTGTATGCTTCCTTTGGAAAAACATCTCTTCGTGTCTTCTGACCATTTTTAATCAGATTACTTAATTTTTTGGTGTTGAGTTGTATAAGTTCTTTACATATTTTGGATACTAACCCTTTATCAGATATGTCATTTGAAAATATCTTCTCCCGAATGAAAGGGGGGAAATCGGAGGGGAAGACGAACCATGAGAGACTATGGACTCTGAAAAACAAACTGAGGATTCTAGAGGGGAGGGGGGTGAGGGGATGGGTTAGCCTGGTGATGGGTATTAAAGAAGGCACGTTCTGCATGGAGCACAGGGTGTTATATGCAAACAATGAATCATGGAACACTACATCAAAAACTAATGATGTAATGTATGGTGATTAACATAACATAATAAAAAATGCAAAAAAAAATCTTCTCCTATTCATTAGGTTGCCTTTTAGTTTTATTGATTATTTTATTGATTTTATTGATTGAGTGACCTTACTGTGAGGAGTTCTTTATTTTGATGTAGTCCCAATAGTTTATTTCGGCTTTTATTTCCCTTGCCTTAGAAGACATACCTAGAAAGATGTTGCTACCACCAATGTCAGAGAAATTATTTCCTGGGCTCTTTTCCAGGATTTTTATGGTTTCAGGTCTCACATTTAGGTCCTTAATCCATTTTGAATTTATTTTTGTGTATGGTGTAAGAAAGTGGTCCAATTTCAATCTTTCATGTAGTAGTTGTCCAGTTTTCCCAATACCATTTGTTAAAGAGACTGTCTTTTTCCCATTACATATTCTTGCCTCCTTTGTCGAAGATTAATTGACCATATAATTATGAGTTTATTTCTGGGCTTTCTATTCTGTTCTATTGATCTATGAGTTGATTTTTGTGCCAGGATCATACTGTTTTGATCACTACAGCTTTGCAGTATATCTTGAAATCTGGGATTGTGATACCTCCAGTTTTGTTCTTCTTTTTCAAGATTACTTTGGCTATTCAGGGTCTTTCATAGTTCCATACAAATTTTAGGATTATTTGTTCTAGTTCTGTGAAAAATGCTTTTGGTTTTTTGATAGGGACTGCATTAAGTCTATTGATTGTTGTGGGTAGTATGGACATTTTAACAATATTTGTTCTTCCCATCCATGAGCATGGAATATTTTTCCATTGTTTGTGTCAACTCAATTTTTTTTATTACTGTTTTATAGTTTTCAGAGTACAGGTCTTTCACCTCCTTGATTAAGTTTATTCCTAGGTATTTTATTATTTTGGGTGCAATTGTAAATGGATTGTTTTCTTAATTTCTCTTTCTGCTACTTCTTTATTAGTGTATAGAAATACAATGGATTTCTGTATATTGATTTTATATCCTATCATCTTACTGAATTCATTTATCAGTTGTAATAGGTGGAGTCTTTAGGGTTTTCTATGTATATAGTATTATATCTTCTGCAAATAGTGAAAGCTTCACTTCTTCCTTACCAATATGGATGCCTTTTATTTCTTTTCTTGTCTGATTGCTGTAGCTAGAACTTCCAGTAATATGTTGAATAAAAGTGGTAAAAGTGGACATTCTTGTCTTGTTCCTGATCTTCCGGGAAATTCTCTTCATTTTTCCCCATTGAATATGATGTTTGATGTGGGTTTTTCATATATGTCCTTTATTATGTTGAGGTATGTTCCCTCTAAACCTACTTGGTTGAAGGTTTTTTATCATAAGTGGATGTTGTACTTTGTCAAATGCTGTTTTTTTTGTTTTTTGTTTTTTTGTTTTTTTTTAGTTAACATATAGTGTATTATTAGTTTCAGGGGTAGAATTTAGTGATTCATCAGTTGCATACAACAGCCAGGGCTCATTACATCAAGTACCCTCCTTAATGCCCATCCCCCACCCACCTCCCCTCCAGCAACCCTCAGTTTTTTCTCTATAATTAAGAGTCTCTTATGGTTTGCCTCCCTCTGTTTTAATCTTATTTTATTTTTCCTTCCCTTCTCCTGTGTTCATCTGTTTTGTTTCTTAAATTCCCCATATGAGTGAAATCATACGGTATTTGTCTTTCTATGATTGACTTATTTCACTTAGTATGATACCCTCTAGTTCCATCCATGTTGTTGCAAATGGCAAGCATTCATTCTTTTTGATGGCTGAGTAATATTCCATTGTATATATATACACCATCTCTTCTTTATCCATTCATCTGTCAATGGACATCTGGACTCTCTGCATCCTTGCCAACAACTGTTGTTTCCTGAATTGTTAATTTTAGCCATTCTGACCAGTGTGAGGTAGTATCTCATTGTGGTTTTGATTTGTATTTCCCTGATGTGAAGTGATGTTGAGCATTTTTTCAAGTCAGCCATTTGTATGTCTTCTTTGGAGAAATGTCTGTTCATGTCTTCTGCCCTTTTCTTGACTGTATTTTTTGTTTTTTGGGTATTGAGTTTGATAAGTCCTTTATGGAAATGCTTTTTCTACATCTATTGAAATAATCATATGGTTTTTATCCTTTCTCTTGATGATGTGCTGTATAATGTTGATTGATTTGTGAACATAGAACCACCCTTGCATCTCAGGAATAAATCCCACTTGGTTGTGGTGAATGATTTTTTTTAATGTATTATCAGATTTGGTTTGCTAATATTTTGTTGAGGATTTTTGCATCTATGCTCCTTAGGGATATTGGCCTGTAGCTCTCTTTTCTCATAGTGTATCTGGTTTTAATATCAGGATAATTCTGGCCTCAGGGAATGGATTTGGAAGCTTTCTTTTTTTTCCATTTTTTGGAATAGTTTGAGAAGAATAGGTCTTAACTCTTTAAATGTTTGGTCAAATTCACCTGTGAAGCTGTCTGGTCCTGGAGTTTTGTTTGTGGGGAGTGTTTTGGTTACTGATTCTATTTCATTGCTGGTAATTGGTCATTCAAATTTTCTATTTCTTCCTAATTCAGTTTTGATAGATTATATATTTCTAGGAATATATCCATTTCTTCTAAGTTGTCCAATTTGTTGGTATGTAATTTTTTTCTCTTATAATTCTTTGTATTTCTGTGGTGTCAGTTGTTGTTTCTTCTCTTTCATTTCTAATTTTATTTATTTGAGTTCTCTATCTCTATCTCTTTCTCTTTTCTTCATGAATCTGGCTAAAGGTTTATCAATTTTGCTGATATTTTCAAAGAACCAGGTCCTGGTTTCATTGATCTGTTTATTGTGGATTTTTTTAGTTTTTTATTTCATTTCTTTATGCTCTAATCTTTATTATTTCCTTCCAGAATGTGTGGAAACATAGAGGTGGTGGGGGGGGGGGCGGGTAAAGGCAGCATATTAAATCCCAGGCAATGCTGGTCTAGTAAGTGTTACATTTTATTTTAAGAGCAGAGAGGCTTAGATACCTTTGGAAGCCTTTGCCCATTAGGGATGTAATCAACCTCTTCCTTTTTTTAGCTTCTTCCCTGAAGTAATTGAAGCTCCTTCTCATAGTTACATGAGTCCAAAAGGACAATATCTCAGGGAGAGAAATCTCTACTCACAAACCAGTTAATCCTAGCCATTTCTAGCAATGACTGAGTTTGAACAGAGGCTAGTCTTCCCTGTGTTTTGAAAAAGCCTAGCTTTCTAAAAGGGTATCCTTCTAAATTTTTGTTTGTTTAAGGAAAACCCAATATCTGAGTTGCTTTCTCAAGAGCTATGATGGGGTTGATCTTTCATTAACCTTTGAACAAATGTAGTCTAAACCACAAAGCTGTTTAGAAGCATTTCTCTACCAATACGTTGGAAATAAAATTAGTTGAAGAAATTCAGTGTAAAATAACTTGGCATTGTTTGTAAATAAATAACTGACCTATCACCACAGAGTTTCAAGAAAAAGAGAAAAACGGATTATATAGGACATATTTTCATATGAATATTCCCTATCATGAAAAACAGCACTATATAGTAGCTCTTTTATTACTGGCTTATTTCACACAATCATTGAAGTCATACATAGCTTAAAATTGACTTTATATCCTGACCAGAAAAAAGAAAAAAGACCACCTCAATTTATAACTAGAAGACACAAAAATATTTGCTGCTTGTCTCATCCTCCAGACTCATTTTTTGAGCAATGGTACGTGTCTTATTTAGGTGGAAATGCCCATTTATTCTTCTGAGATGTCAGGATGCTATGGGACACAGTCACAGCAAGCAGTAAATTCCTGTCTTGTTCTTGTCTGGAGGGATCCAGGATCCAGGATCTTCACTCCACCCACCAATGAGTAACCAAGATAAAGGGATACCAGAGCAGCTTTATTTTTTAGTTTGTCATATCTAAATTTTGGCCATTTATTAGGAATCCAGCGACAACACCCTTATGGTCTTACAATTCCTGGATGATCCCTATAAGGTAAATCTTGAATGGATGCCTGCCATCTTCACTCTTTTCTTATCAGGTGACCAGTTTTAAAGTCTCAAGAAGTAACTGTTACTCTTTTACAGTGTTCTTTTCCTAAAGAATTGATAAACTACTTTCATACGTAGAGATAACAAGTTTTTCTGAATAAATATTACAAAATGGAAGGAAGTTGTCCTCACCTCCCCACTTCTTTTCCCTTCATAAACCCACAGAAAAGTCACAATTCTTTCTAACTTCTTCAAAAAACACAAGAGAAGTGTACTGACCAGTTTAATAAGCAGGTCACCAAAGTGAATAGAATCTGGTATCTTTAAAAAATGTATTTGAAAATGTCTTCGAATATGATGTCTCTCAGGTGACAAGAAGGCCAGGAATATTTCCAGATCACTGAATTTGATGGGGGTGGAGGGGGAGGGATTGAGAATGAAGGTTCTACAGGTAATGAGACCAGAGGTGTGCTTCACTATAAGAAAGCCTAATAGACATGAAACTTTAAAATTAACCAATTCAAATTACAAAATGATTCATTTCTTTTTTTTAGGATTTTTAAAAAAATTATTTATTTGACAGAGAGAGAGAGAGCACAAGCAGGGGGAGCGGGAGAGGGAGAAGCAGACTCTTCACTGAGTAGGGAGCCCAACACAGGGCTTGATCCCAGGACCCTGAGATCATGACCTGAGCTGAAGGCAGACGCTCAACCAACTGAGCCACCCAGGCGCCCTAAAAATGATTCTTTTCTTTAAATGGAAAGCTTTCAATAGATATTTGTCACTGACAGTTACTTGAGTGAGGAGCTGGTTCCAAAGAAGGCAGAGGAGTTGAGAGCCAAGATAAATAGGAGACGAGACATCACTGCTCATTGAAGATAAATCTGAAACAACTATGCGTTGCTTCTGAAACTAGACCTTAAACAATTAGGGTGGAAAAAGATCGGATTAATACAAACTGGTTTTGCTGTAACTATTTTATAAGATGAGGCACATCCAAAATTTCTTCCTTTTTGTAACAGTATCTGCTCCATTGCCTGTTGCCTCTCCCCAGACAACTGTTAATAGCTTGGTCCCAGGAAAAGCAATCCTATATTTCTAGCTTGTGTGGTGGGCCCGGTTGCCTAGCATTGCAGTAAATTTTACAAAACAGTTGGCAGAAGGATCAGACTAGCTCGGCTAAATGAATTAAGCAATCACGTAGGACTGCAGGGCAGAGTAGGAGGAATGTCCAAATTATAGCACTTGATATCCCCTCCTCACAGCCCGGCTTCCCCCGGCATATGCTTTGGCTGAGCAGGCGGTAATTTGATATTAAACAAGGTTCTTATTAAGTAGATACAATGAAATAATGCTGCGTTTTCGTGGCATTAGTGGAGTTAAATGCATTTTATTAGCACTCATTAGAAGGAGGGAAAACTTGGAGCTAAGGATTCATTAGCCAAAAGCGGCCCCTGGAAGGCAGATGGATTAAACTGGTGAGGCCGGGAGGGGACCCGGGCCACCCAGGCACATTCTGAAAGTGTGTCCTCTCTCTACCAGGACTTAAATGTCTGAGAACAGCTTGGGGAAGAAATGTTAGGTCCAACTGCAGGTCAGCTGAAAATATGTGTTTCTTTTGAAAGCTGTTAATTTGACAAAAAGCAGAAGCCCCAGAAAGAGAGCACAGTTATGATTTATGCTTCAGATTTAAAAGGAAGTCATTTACTCTAGGGATTTTTGGGGGAGAAATGCTACCAGCTATCCAAATTTGAAGGACACATCACAAAATCTGCTTTTATTCTATTTTGTTGTTAGGAAAAACCAAACACACACACATGCACATGCACACACATACACACACACACTCTGGGTAGAAATGTCTGTACATACACTAAACTTTATTTCTTGAGCTTCCCATTAGGAATTCCCACCACATAAGAAGAAAATCTTCACAAGTTAGCCAATCTGAGGCTTACTCAACTCAACCATGGCTGAGGTGTCTGTTCTAAATGATTTCACACATAGGCTCTTACACAGTTGGCCCTTGGACAATATGGAATTCAGGGCATTGACCACCTGGGCAGTCAAAAATCTGAATATAACTCTTGACTCCCCCCAAACTTAACTACTAATAGGCTACTGTTGACCAGATGCCTTACCGATAACATAAATAGTTAATGAACACATATTTTGTATGCTATCTGTATTATATACTATACTCTTACAATGAAGTAAGCTAAAGAAAAGCAATGGTATTAAGAAAATTATAAGGAAGAGAAAATACATTTAGAGCACTGTACATACATTTATTGAAAAAAAAAATCTCTGTTTAAGCAGACCTGCCCGGTTCAAAACCATATGGTTCAAGGGTCAACTGTATTTTCTTCTGTTTTCAATAACACTGACTTATGCTGGGTTTAGGGCTGGGTCCTAGGGGAGTTCAGTGAGATGTTGGCACACACACACACACACACACACACACACACATACACACACACACACACACAACACACATCATTGCTCTGAAATAAAAGTTTTCCCCCGAAGTATAACGAATATGATGAAACTATTCTTGCTTAAACTTCACCAAACATAATTTTGAGCTAAAGGACTAAATGATAATACAACTTAAATAGTCCTGGAACTCCAGAATCGGGGATTTTCATCCTCCTGTGGGGTCTCTGTGATGCAGATTTATGGAGTGGCCATTTTTTGATGCACATCCAGCTTCTAGCCTATTATTAACTCTTATTACATCTCTGCTCCCAAATTTCTGTCTCTTGGGTTCTAGCCTCCCATTTCCCACCAACTGCTGGCGATTGACCACTGGCTGTTCTGTGAACCTAGTATGTTCCAAAACAAATCCATCATCACTCCTCTAAAGTCATCCTATTCTCCCTCAATTAATGGCACCACCATCTCTGCAGTCATTCAGGGTTGCAAACTCAGCCTCATTTTTTTCTTACCTTTCACATGCAATCAGCTTACTAGTCCTCTAGGTTGGATCTCTACAGCACACTGACATTTATGCTCTCTTCTCCATTATAGTTTTACACATCAGATTTTCATCAGTTGCCATTTGGACTATCATCATGGCCTTCACAATGGAGACAGTCTCCATTTCCACTTTCCTCCATTACACCCCATCCTGTACACAGATGCCAGATTAATCTTCCAGGACCTCAGCTCCAAACAGGCAGGTTTTCTTGCCTAAAACCTTCAGTGGGTTTCTATTGTCTCAATCTGTAAAATGAGCATGCAATGATCTATCACAGAGTTGTAGAGTTCAAACAAGATAATGTATCAAGCCCTCCACCCAGTGGTTATTACACTGTGAGAGCTCAGTAAGAGTAGCTGTTGTCTGTCCCCTTCAGTTTGGCCAAAGTGAACTGTTTACTGCTTACTATACATGCCACCACGATTTAGTTTCCTTTTCCTGTTCTCATTCAGTTCCTTTGGCCTGGAGCACACTGCCCTCACCTACCCAAATTCAAATTCTATTCATACTCTGAGACTCAAATGCAGTTAAGCCTTCCCATACCCTTCTGGATGGAAGGGATTCCTCTCCATACTCAATAAGGATAGCACCTCGGTGAGAGTTCCTTAATTATTTTTGTCTTTTTCTTATCAGTTTGTTAAATGCTATAATTTAAGGACAGGATTTACATCTAATTGATTTTGATATCTATTCTCTCATAATGACTCCTAACTGTATTATGGAACCCCACACCACTCAAGGAATCTGGGCTTGCCTCTCCCCTCTCCCTTCACATTATGTCTGTGCAGACATAGAGATCAGTGAAACCTGAAATGAAATAGTTTGTATTTGATAGAGTGGCACTTCATGCTCAGATGCTCACGCTAATGTGCACAAGTCAAGTGTACATTTTCTTCCTTTTCTATCAACTTATCTTAGCAGCTCAACATCAACAGCCAAGTCTCCCTTGTATTATTGTAAAAAGTATATTTTGGTTACTGCTTTCTTCTTCTAGTCCTTGTCCTTGACCTTCTTTTTCTCCTCCTCCTGCCCTTCTTCTTCTTCCCTTTCTCTTTCTCCTTCCTTTTCTTCTTTCTTCTTCTTCTTCTTTTTCTTCTTCGTCTTTCTCCCTTCTCCTTCTTCTTCTTCTTGTCTTTCTTCTTCTTCTTTGTACATGAAGAGATAGTTCTAAAAGCCAATATGTTTTTCATATCCATTTGTGTCCCCATTAAGTCCCTTGTACATGGGCATGCAGTAGCCATGTCCTCTGTCTGCCACATATAACTCTGGCACCTCATGCAGTACCTTATTCATGGAGGTGTTCAGACCATGTTTATTGAACAATAAACATAAAATTTTTCCAATCACAGTCTTTAATCCTAAAAATCTTGATCCTGTAAGTTTACTTTTGGTTATTTAGTCTTAGAAAACAATGACCAATTTGTACTAATACAATAGCCATAAAACAGAAGGAGATGACTTGAAAATGCAACATTGGGAATGGTCACATACGCTCTAGGAGTAGTAGAAGTGATGGAAGTGGAAGGAACAACAAGAAGTTATATGCCCTGAGTGGTGACTATGGCAGGGGCTCTGTTGCTGATTTTAATGAATCTCCCAAATGTCTGCAATAAGTCTGCTTAGTACACAGACAAGAAAACTGAAGCTTAGAGAGTTTAAATCATTTGAGAAGGAAATAAACTCATTTCATTGAGTAAGGAATTAACAGGTGGCTAAAATGATGTTGCCAGAAGACTAATGCCTTGGGTAGATGTTTGCTGGATATTACTATGTAAAAAAAAAGCTGGTTATAAAACAATTTTATGGTCCCACATATATGCAAAATGTAAAGGAGAAAAGAAAGGCTGGGCAGACAATCTACCAAAATATCACTAGTGTTTATTGTTGGATGATAGGATTTTGAGTGATGGGACTGCAGCTACTTAATTTTTAATTATTACTATTATTACTACTGTTGTTATCATTACTATTGTCCTCATGACTAATGATATTATTGCTGTTGTGATGATTATTATTTGCTTTGTTATATTTCTAAATTTGTATGTGGATTGTATTCTCATTTTGAGAAAAGAAATTAGAGCATTTTTTGTTTGTTGTCATTATGGGTGCTTTTAAGTAAAGAAAAAGTAAGGAGGGTTGATACATTTTGGTGTCTTCCTGAATCACTCGAAGCCAGCAGTTTGGTTGTTGAGGGAAAAGGGTCAAAACAGTTCTGGGCCCGAGGCTGACTCTTTTCTAGAAAGGCCCAGAGTTGTGCCTGCAGGATGTGCCCTTCTGTGACTTTCTGAACTGTAGTTTCTGGCCAGAGCACTGACAGCTTCCCTGCCCACAGCCCCCAGTGCTTTCAGAGCTGGTGCAGGGAGCTCTGCCCCCTCTTCCCAGGCAGCTGACAGGTTGGCAGACATTCCCTCACCTTCCTCAGGGACCCTTCAGCTCTTGCTCCTGACAAGGCAGCGTTTCTAGGCCTGAATCCCTTGTGGAGGCTGAGTAACACCGAGGCCAGCAGCCCTGAATGATCAAGTTAGACAGCTCAGAGCCCCTTCCAACCTTCCAAGAGTCAGGTCCCATGATAAGTCGGGGAGGGGGGAAGGAACATCAGCTGTAATCTTTCAGGGAGGAGTGGAATTTGCTATGCACCTCAAAGCAACCTAGAGACCACAGGGACAAGGCTTAGTGGCTGTAGCAAACTGGGACACCTTTCATTACTCTTTGTTTCAAATGCACAACTTAGAAGAAAATAAGTTCTACAAGTCCTCAGAATGAAGTTCCCACAATGAAAAAGAATGAACCAAAGACTGAGTAGTGAAAAACTAGAGGGGTCACCTTATAAAGTCCTCAAGCCCTGCCCCTTCTACATAGATGCCAATGATTGGTTTTCCCAGAGGACTTGCGAAATAAAGAGGTTAGGACACTAGGAAGACCTTTCTGATATGAGAGCATTTTGAAGAGCACAGAAATGAAGACTAGTCAAGTTTCTCACCTGGTGAAAGTTGCATCTTCAAGTCACTTCAAGCATAGGATTCTAAGAAAGATGCTGTGGATGTCTCCCTTTCCCGACACTAGGGAGAGCATTCTATAAAATGGGGCAAACAAACAATCTGAACAGAAAATTAAGAAAATTATTCCACTTAAAATAGCATCAAAAAGAATAAAATACTTAGGGATAAACTTTATTAAGGAAGTGAAAGACTTGTACAATCTTGAAAACTATAAAATAATGGTAAAAGAAATTGAAGGCACAAAGGAAGACATCCTGTGCTTATGGATTGGAAGACTTAATGTTGTTAAAATGTCCACACTACCCAAAACTACCTAGAGATTCAACATACAATCCTTTTCAAGAGGCATTTGTTTTCAGAAAAAAAAAGGAAACAATCCTAACATTCATATGGCACCACGAAGAACCTCTCAGAGCCAAAACTATCTTGAGAAAGAACAAAGCTGGAAATCTCATACTTCCTAACTTCATAGCACATTGCAGAGCTAGAGTAATTAAAACAGTATGGTATTGGTGTAGAAACAGGCATGTAGGCCAATGCAACAGAATAGAGAACCCAGAAATAAATCCACACATATAAGGTCAAATGATCTTTGATAAGGATCCCAAGAATACATAATGTAAAAAGAATAGTCTCCAACAACGCTGCTGGGAAAACTGGATATCCACATGCATAGGATGAAATTAGGCCTTATCTTACACCATACCCAAAAATCAACTCAGAATGGGTTAAAGACTTAAACATAAGACCTATAAAACTCCTAGAAGAAAATGTAAGGGAAAAATCTTCCTAACACTGGTCTTGGCAATGATTTGTTGAATATGACATCAAAAGCACAGACCAAAAAAAAGGCAAAAAAATAAACAAGGGGAACTATATCAAACTAAAGACTTCTGAATCAGCAGAGTAAAAAGACAACCTACAGAATGGGAGGATATATTTGTAAACCATACATCTGATAAAGGCTTAGTACCTGAAATACATAAAGAGCTTCTACAACTCAATAAAGAAAAAACAAAAAACAAAAATAAAACAAAAACAACTAATTTGATTTAAACAAATGGGCAAGGCGCTCCTGGGTGGCTCAGTCAGTTAAGCATCTGACTCTTGGTTTCAGTCGGCTCAGGTCATGATCTCAGGGTCGTGAGATCAAGCCCCACTTCAAGCTCCACACTCAGTGTGGAGTCTGCTTGTCCCTCTCCCTCTGCTCCTCCCCCTGCTCATGTTCTCTCTCTATAAAATAAATAAATAAAATCTTTTAAAAAATGGGCAAACAACTTGAATAGACATTTCATCAAAAATGTACAAATGGCTAATAGGTATATGAAAAATGTTCAACATCACAAATCATCAAGGAAATGCAAATCAAAACACAATGAGATATCATCACTTCATACTTGTTAGGATGGGCATTATAAAAACAAAAAAAAGAAAAACCAAACATAAAAAAAAAACAGAAAATAACAAGCATTGATGAAGATATGGGGAAATTAGAACTCTAATGCAACATTGGTGGAAATGTAAATGCAGCCACTATGGAAAACAACATGGAGGTTCCTCAAAAAATTAAAGATAGAACTACCATATGATCCAGCAATTCCACTTCTGGGTATTTACCCCAAAGAATAAAGAGATACTTGAGCCCATGTTCACTGTAGCATTATTCACAAAAGCGAAGAGGTGAAAACAATCAAATGTATACTTACAATGGAATATTATTCAGCCATAAAAAAGAGGGAACTTCCACCGCATGTTACAATATGGATGAAACTTGAGGACATCATGCTAAGTGAAATAAACCAGCCACAGAGCGCAAATACTGTATGATTTCATTTACGTAAGATATCTAAAATAGCAAAACTCATCAAAGCACAAAGTAGAGTGGTGGCTGCCAAGGCAAGGGACAGGGGGAAATGGGGAGTTGTTATTCAATGGGTATAGAGTTTTGATCATCATGCAAGATGAAAAAGTTCTACATATCTATTGTAGAACAATGTGCATATAGTTAACAATACTGTACACTTAATATTTTTAAGAAGGTAAATTTCACATTTTAGGTTTTTTACTAAAAAAGAAAAGACAGGGCAGAGGACCACCTGACTACAGTCATGGGTATGACATTCAATTTCAGGGGTTCAAGAAATGTAACTTCGACATCATTTTCTATAATTATACCAAATTTATCTTTTCATCTCCTATCTGCCCAGTAACAGAAAGATTATCTCACCCAATTCAGAAGTCCTCTTCATCCCTGAAGTAGTGGCCACATAACTGAGGTGTCAAGGAATGGGAGGAGGTGTGTATATAGTGTGGAGTATTCATTAGTTATGGTATATTAGCATTTACTTTAAAATAGATTATTATCAACAGCTCTGTGGGAGAAGTAACAGTAGGATTCTGATCTAGCTCTCTCTCAGTCTCTGCCCACATGTCTCCTTTCCTCTCCCAAAGACAAGTTGCTGGTTCCCTCAACCTCTGAGCAAACCAGCCTGGGACATCTGGTTCCTCCTGCTGTTGGCTGTTGGCTTAGATTTATGGCTGGAGAGATTTTACATTGTTACAGTAAGATGGACTGCTGTGTCTAAAAAAAACCAAATTCCATTATCTGTATAATCTGAGAGGAAGGTGATTGTATCATGGGGAGCTCTTTTCTGAAGGAGCAGTACTTTTAAGATGTGAACTTACTTCAGACCTTGAGGACGTATGGTGTATATACTCACATGCTTTACTGGACTCCGAGCTACTTTCCCCCTTTGTAGAGCAGCTATGGGGTTTATATGCAATTGACCCCGCTTCTAGAACCATAAACTCTGATTGGCCTATGGGCCCAGCCCTGGTTACTGTAATTAGTTCAGGAGTAGGCAGGAAACCTAAGTTGGTTCATGGCCTAAATGAAGCCCAGGGTTTTGTTTAGTGGTGGAAAAAAGGGAGGTCTTCTATCTTCATGTATGTGAACAGGGATGTAAGGAAGCCCGGTTTGCTAGAGGCAGACATATGGTAAGCACAAAGAAACTTAACCTTTAGTAAATTTCGGAATATGCTGACTCCATGCAAACACAGATAGGAAAGAAATCCTGTGACTTGGTGACGGAAGTGAAGCACCAAGTCAAACCTCACCTGAAACACTCTTTGCACTGACCCTCCATTTATAAGAGCCAATAAATGACCATTAATTTTTAAGTCTGATTGAGTTAGGTTATCCGTCCCCTCCACGAAAAAGCATTAGAACACATATAGAAAGAACCTGTGTTGCTCCCTTACTTTAATGATCTCTCCTCTTCCCCAAACTCTTGGAGACCTGGCAGAAAGGTGTTTTTCTTCCAGGAAAATTTGCATCTGATTCAGCTGGGTACCTGGCGGCACTGCTAGTCCTGGGCCACTTTCAATTTTATAGCTCGAGGGTTTGGGATCTTCCCAGTGATCTGGGCTTCTGGGCTGAAAATCCACAGGACAGTGGAACTTCTAGCTCACATTCAGACCCAGAGCTCCAGCGGAGCGTGGAACCATCTACTATAGACATGATTTGTACGGAAAGGCCATCAAAACCAATTTCAATGTTCCTCCCCTGCTAGCCTCTTCAAGAGGCCAGCAAAAGGTTTCCTGTCTTTCTGGTAGACAGGCAGAACCGGTGACTGCTTTAAACGACTCCAGGGGATTTCATGTTCAAAAGGCTCCTCTGCCAAGCTGCAAACAGGATGTGAAGCAAGAGTTGATGGAGGAGAAAAAGGGCAATTGGGAAGTAGAGTTGACCCTTGGACAACGCAGGCGTTAGGGGTGCCAACCCCCGTGCAGTTGAAAATCTGCATATAAATTTTGATTCCCTCAAAACTTAACTACTAATAGCCTCCTGTTGAGCAGAAGCCTTACCTATAATGTAAACCATTGATTTGCACATATCCTTATGCTATATGTATTGCATATTGCATTCTTGCAAAAAAGTAACTTAGAGGAAAGAAAATGGTATTAAAATCATAAGAAAAAGAAAACATATTACAGTACCTCACTGTATTTATTGAAAACAACACATTCACTCAGTGGACCTGCACAGATCAGCTAGATCCAGATTAGCAAGATCTAGCCTGAAACAGGTTGCCATATAATTAATTAATTAATTTATTTATTTATCTTGTCTTCTTTTGATTACATCATTAGGATGCCACTTAGGGATTTCCTAAAAATTAATAACATAATCAGGACATTGTTAGGGCTAGAAGGGAGTTTCAAGATCTTCTGACTCAGTAGTTCTAATTCCGTGTTTTTTCCTTAATGGTGAAACCCTTTCTTGGAGCAACTGTTCCATGGAAACTCAACACAGGGAACAGAGTGGAAGTGCTGTCCTTGAGGAGGGAAGAAGAGCAAGGGACGCTGCTGCTACTCACCCAGCCCAAACTGTTTCTGTGACTTTAGTGGACTCCCTTGCTACCCACCCATTACCCCTTGGTCCCTCCTCTTTCAGTACACGCCCTCCTCCTTTCCAGCTTCCGGTATGTGCCTGTCTTTTCCCGAGGGCTTCCACTGGTTGCTGAAGACTACTCCATCTGTGGACACAGTGGGCAAGCCGTGCTGGGGAGTCCATGCCCCTCTGGAGAGCAGCCCTCAACCTACAAATTTCCAGCTGGCTTGCCCCTCTGATGGGAGAATTCTGATACCTATGTACTCAAAGTGTGGCCCTTGGATGTCTGGAGACACCCTCAAGAAACTATTGTCATCATCGTTTGAGTGTTATTTGCCTTTTTCACTGTGTTGACCTTTGCGTTCACAGTGTAAGAACAATGGTGGGAAATTTACCTTCACATGAATCGGGCAGTGACACCGTTATACTAGGAGTACTAGTTACACTAGCAGTCACTGCATTCTTCACCATCTACTGATGAAGGAAAAGAGCCAGTTTCACTTAAAATGTCCTGGGGGAGCCTGGGTGACTCAGTCGGTTAAGTGTCTGACTCTCGGTTTCGGCTCAGGTCCTGATCTCAGGGTCATGACACTGAGCCATGCATCGGGCTCCGTGCTCAGCAGGGAGTCTGTTGGAGATTTTTCTCCCTCTGCCTCTCCCCTCTCTCGTGCTCATTCTCTCTCTCTAAAAATAAATAAATAGACCTTTAAAAAATAAATAAAATGTCCTAGATGAAACAAGTCAACAATTAATAATAATAGCTACATTTTACTAAATACCGACCCTTGAAGGTAAGTCCTTTTAATCTCTATGTGATAAAATGAAAACCACATATACAGCAATTGTGCTCCATCCTGAAGTATGGTGGTTATTTCAAAGACAAGGACTTGTGTGATTGCGTTGAAAGAAGAAACTACGCTTATCAGACTTGGGTACTTGGTGGACATTTTTCAAAAATGAATGAACTAGGCTGTCACTTTAAAGAAACCACTGACAGTATTTGTTGCCAATAAAATCAGAGGTTTCAGGAGAAAATTAGAATTTTTGAAAACTTATATCCACCGCTGTGAGCGTGATGACTTCCCAATGTGTAACTGCTTTTCTGATGACACAAATGGAGATAAGAGTGGGTGTGAATTTTTGAAGTCATATAATGAAATATGTTAGCATTGAGAATGACTAACTCAGTGAACCATTAATTTTCATATGACCAATACATGATCAAAATCAAATATGAATAAAAGATTTGTTCAAAGTGCAGGATTAAAAATGGATTTTAATGAAATAGAGTATAAAAGTTCACAGATGTGATTTTAGATTTCTCATTGAAACCAACCTTTAAGAAATGATCAGTTGTCAAGATTTTGTGCAATGTCAAAAAAGAATATACATAATTATCTGAGAATATACACAATTATATACATAATTAAAATATTCTTTCCAATGACATATCTGGTTAAGGGCAGAAGTATTCCAACCAAAAACTTACAGCAACAGATTGAATGCAGAAGCACATATGAGAATCTGCTTGTTTTCTATTAAACCAGATATTGAAGAGATTTGTAAAAATTACATAACATAATCTCATCCTTCTCACATCATGTTTTTGAATTGGAAAATATAATGGCTTTTCATAAAATATTTGCCATTTGGTTCATGTGTAATAAGTTTACTCTTCTTTTTAAATTAACAAATGTCTAAATTTTTTCTCAGTTTTGATTCCTAATATAATAAATATTTTTAGATACAACCCATGTAAGCAATTGCTCCTTGCAGTCTTCAATAATTGCTAAGATAGCAATGCTGTACTGTGGTTAAAAAGTTTGAAAACCACTGTTGCTTACTGTTTCTGAGATACCCAGGGGCATTTATCTCAAACTGCTCCCAGAGGTAATTTTCTTGATAACACACATTTTCTGGACTTAATTCACTTCTCCGTCTCACTTCTCCATTCCCAGGCCACAGCTCCTGGGATCACCTTCCAAATAAACACCTTATGTGCAAATTCTTATCTTAGGGTCCATTTCTGGAGAAATCAAATGAAAAGTCCCTTCCTTAGAATCCTTGGTTTTTTTTTTTTTTTTTGGACATTGTTTCACAGCAAAGAAGTTTAACTCTTTCACTCCACGAAGGGGACACTGAATACGGGAGATAAAATATTATAATAGTCAAGGAAACACGGAAGAGTTTATCTGAGTCTACAGTTCCACACCATTTTCATCACCCATTGCCTTCTTAGAGTTCCACGTCCCACATATCTGCTCATTCCTGTCTTCACATCATGGTCACACAACACTGGTAAAGAACCACAATCATGTCACGGGTACTGCTTTTCAATTTTGTCTCTGTATTTGAAGTGTCTTTTAGTGTCGTATCCTTGGGAATCTAGGGCATGAGACTTCCTTCTGCTTACAACTCTTGTTTTATCATCGATTCTGAGTGCTGAGCACTTCTGTAGCTGTGAGGGGTCGGGGGACACGGAGATGGGTAAGATAGGCGCCCTCCTTTCAAAGAGCTAAAAGTCTCATATTCATTTTGTCACACTAAATGCATGCGGTACTAGGTTCTCAGGTGAATTTACTCATTGGATTCTTTGTTTTTCCCTTGATTTTATTTTCCCTATTGACTGAAACCTGCCTACACGTAGGTTTCTGAAGATCACTCCCAGGGGCTATGTGAATGAGGGGATAGAGAAAACCATAACCAACCTTGGTTTTCTTTGTTTCTTGGGATTTTCTGCAATGCTTCTTGTGGGCACCTAACAGCGAATGTGTGCTGATCGCCAGTTCTATGTCCTCCAGACACTTTGCAAGGGGTGGAGCTGGGAGACCAGGCTGCTGCCCTTTCACTGGGGGAATTAGCCAGAGTCACAAGCCTGGCCCCAGTCACGTTTATTCTTAGAGCCTGAGCGACCAACCTGATACTTTTCTCAGGTGTCAGATAAATGTTGTTCTCTGCATCTGAGTAGTTTGACAGCCCAGTTCAGATGGCCAGTTCAGATGTTTCCAGTCTTTGCATTTCCACCCTGATCCGAAGATTTTTTATAAAGCCAACTATTTATGCACTAGGATTATGCACCACTAATAAGACAGTACTACAATACTCGTGTCAACTATACAAAGAGGAAAAATTGCTCTTTAATTTAAAAAATGTGAACCATGTCAACTTTCTTTGGAATCAGTGTTTTAAAACTGATCTGGGACACAGAGTTCTGAGTAGCATTAATGCGTTGGAGACAAAAGCAGTGCTCTTTCTACGGGACTCTTCTTGGAAGCCAAGAATTTTATGTGTTCAGGGAAGGTTTATATTATACTAGGGGTTTCACAATGGACTTCATTGACACGCCAATCCCAGTGGTAGACCTCTTTTTTTCCTTATGAGCTCAAGATTTTATACTGAGGAAATAATGTACAATAATTACAAACTTCTGACATTGCTGTTTGAAACCTATGGATGGACACTAATTCCAAAGAATCAGAGCATTTTATTTCCCAAAAAAAATGTCTTAAGACAAGCCATTTTTTTTTTTTCCTGGTGAAAAAACCAACCAGGTCAGCATAACCCTTTGAGCAGCTCGCTGTGACAAGCTGTGCTGAGTATAGTTAGAGCTGCTAACGGGAACACACATGAATAGACAGCATGACCCGAGAACTGAGTTGCCTTGGGAATGGGGACATACTGCAAGTACATGCTAGAATTGAGATTAGGTGGTATTCATTATTTGGTTTAAATGGCAATACTTAGGGTTTGGTTTGGACAAAATCCCCAAATGACAATTCTGGTTCCAAGTTTAACTGAGGACTTAATTTACTTTAATTATTTTTTAGCACCCTATTTATTTTTTCCTTCTGATTGCAGGTTAAATACTCATTCACTCATTCTTTTAATAGTTTTAGTAACTTTTAGGTGCAAGCATGGGCGAACTCTAGGAATACTAATGGAAGCATGACAAGGTCCTTGCCTCAAAGTACTTACAAATTTACTTACAAATTTAGTGAATGTATGCTTGTGGGGAAAAAAAAAATATTAGATGAACAAACAAAGAAACCTTTTAAAAACAATCCTGTCTTGGATACCTTTTATTGCATAATATGCCATCCTGCTAGGATGGCTGAGAGGTCACTCATAGAGCTGACTATTGGTTCTGGTTCATGGAAGTTTAGCTGGGCCTATGGCTCAAAGGCCTCAGTTCTTCTCCACAGGGGCTACTGTGCTTCCTCACAGCACAGAAGCTAGATGCTACAAGGCAGGAAATTGACACTGACAGTCATGTTAAAATTTGGACCCGAGGTCCACAAATATTATTTCTGTAACATTCTGTTGGTCAAAGCCAATCACAAGGCTGGCCTGGAATTCAAAGGCATGTGCATACACAAAAAAGAAGAATTGTCAGGGGACATCATTATAGGCTAGAAGCTACACATCCATTATATTAAGGAGTGGGATGTGTGTTGGACTTCAAACCCTCCACAACTGTAAGGACTCCTGTGATTATGTTGGATTCACTCAGATAATCTAAGGTAATCCTCCTGTCTCCAGGTCCCCAGTGTTAATCATGTCTGTAAAGTCCCTTTTGCTATGTCAAGTAACATATCCACAGGTTCTGGAATTAGTATGTGGGGATCTTTGGGGAAGCTGGTATTCTCTAACACTGTCCATTATATTAGTATACTTCTCTTAAAATAACAACCAAATTTATTGTGCCATATTACTTTTCCATAATGTTTGCCTACGGCTTTTCCTGTTTCTTGCAATTATACAAATCTATGCATCTCAATTCTACTCTGTTTCAAGGTGCAAACTGCATCTGATTGCCTCCATGATGACTCCCTCAAGCACTTTACCCTTCATGGATCTTCTTCTCGCTGAGACCACTATCATACTCCATCAGATTCGTCATATAATGGCCCCTTCTGTTTCACTCTGTCATTCTCTGCTCCCCAGGATTTGTCAGCCCCTAGAAGATGGGAAATGTGTCCCACACACCCCTCCATGCTAGCTGCTCTTTGAGGCCTTGACTTGGTGAAAGCTTCTTTATGTTGGCTAATTGAACATAATAAAATAAATAAATAATAATAAACTTTCAAAAAAAGCTTCTTTAGTGTGTTAATATTTATGTCTGTTCTACAACATCAGTCTGAATGTGCTTTCTATTTATTATTACTATTATTATTATTTTGAGAGAGAGAGAGAGAGTGTGTGTGTGTGTGCATGTGCGTGCGCAAGTGGGAGGGAGGGGCAGAGGGACAGAGAGAGAGAATCTCAAGTGGACTCTCAGTGCAGAGCTGACATGGGGCTTGATCTCATGACCCTGAGATCATGACCTAAGCCGAAATCCAGAGTCAAAGGCTTCACTGACTGAGCCATCCAAGGGCCCCTGAATGTGCTTTCTAAAATGTCCTTTAATTGTGTCACATTTCCATCCCAAACTTTGAACAATGTGTCCAATTGCCTTTGTAATAAAGGCAAAACTCTGCTTTGGGCCCAATACCCACCCTTCCTGTGGCTACAAGCTTGCTCTGGTAAAACATAGCACTCAAAATAATCTTCTGAAGGACACATTTTCTTTTGTATGCAAAAAAGACAAATACAGTTGTGCCCTTTCCCAATCCTTCTATTTACCCGAATCTCTGTCTTTTAGAACAAGCATCCAACTGATTAATTATTAAGAATAAAGATTTCTGTATGGCGCTCATTAATAAATAAGTCTTTAAAAACCTCATCAAACTCTCCAGTGAAGGACTTTACATAAAGCCACAGAAAATCCAAAGGATTTTTATAGATTTCATGTTTTATTTCAGTTTTTATTTTATTTTATTTTTTTGAGGACAATATCAAGAGATAAACTCTGACCAGTATTTCAGACATGTTTTGAGCCTTGTGCCATTCAGTCAATTTTGTTTTGTTTGGGAAAATAATGCCAACAATGTTCTGTAAAAATAATAAATGCTAATTACAAAAGCTCAAGAAATGTTGAAAAGTACAAAGATGAAACATTTTGCCACCCCAAAATAACCATCATTAACAATGTTTGAATAGCATTTCAGGTATTCAGGTATCTCTTGATATAGATAAAATATAGATATACAGGTAGACAGATGTTACAAATATAGGTAGATTAGATAGGTAGATAGACACACAGGAAGGAAGGAAATATAAATCATTTCATTAAAATGGTATCAAAACTAACTATATTTGAGTCAACTTTATTGAGGTATAATTATATACAATAAAATTCACCAGTTTTGTTTTCAATGCTGTCTTTCCTGATTTTATTAATAAAAATTTCTTTAATATCATAGAAGTCTAGTTATTTCATTTATTTATATTTCAGTTCGCACTGGAAGGGAGCACGATGTGCTGAAAGAACACTGGGTGTAGAGCTAAAAGGCTGAAGTTTTAGTCCTAGAAGCCGAGTGACTTTGAGCAGTCATCCAATGCAGGCATCGGACCAGGCGGTCACTGATGGCTCCAGCAGCTTCAGAACCCTCCCTACAGCCTCTTTGCACTCCCGCCAATGAATGCGGGATAGAACAGGTGCAGCTGCGGCGGAAGTGACCCCGCCCTGCAGGTTGCGAGAGGGATAAATGAGCATGTGAACAGGTGGATGGGGCCTGGCCCTCGGGGACCATAGTAAGTGCCTCCTGATCTCTATCTAGTATTTCATTAACTAAGTCTTGCTTGGTTCCTTTATCTCTTCAGCTATCCCTTTTCCCATCTGTAAAATGAGGAGCTTGGATTAAATAAATAATACTGAATATGCCGCTACCAAAATCTGCTTTGTTTTGAATTTGTATTTTGAAAGATTCTATATCTCCCCAGATTATATTTATTGAATAGTAATTACATCACTTTCCCATTTTAAAATAATTCCTGACCAATGTGCATATGTAAATCATTTACCCTGGCTCTCACATATGTGCTAAGACCTAAACCTTCAGGGCTTTGGGGACAAGGTCTGAGGTGGGGCTGCTCAAACCCATACCTGTCATCTGAAGGTGCTCCTAAGGGGATATGAAAAGGTGTGCTCTTATTTCTTGTACTCCACCTAAGGGAGGTGGGAGGAGCTACATCTCTGCTAAAAGTGTATGTAAAAGGGGCGCCTGGGTGGCTCAGTCGTTTAGCGTCTGCCTTCGGCTCAGGTCATGATCCCAGGGTCCTGGGATCGAGCCCCACATCGGGCTCCCTGCTCCGCGGGGAAGCCTGCTTCTCCCTCTCCCACTCCCCCTGCTTGTGTTTCCTCTCTCACTGTGTCTCTCTCTGTCAAATAAATAAAATCTTTAAAAAAAAAAAAAAAGTGTATGTAAAAAAATTTTTTTTCAAGAAATTATGTTTTCCAATTGTCATGTGCGGACTGCCAATTATGATCACTTTTGCTTTTTCCAATAATAAAAAGTAAATCCTGCTCGTGTAGGAAAGTGCCAGAATGAAAACCACCCAGGAGTAACTGCAGTGCTCAGGCCAGAAACCTACACAGATGAAGCAGGTGGGTCCTAAGAGAACAAAGTGGGAGGGAATAGAAGGGAAAGTCTGGCCAAAGGGAAATCTCCACAAGTCACATTCCTTCTTGGCTCTCAGTTTGTAATCTCTCCGTTAAAACCACTTCTTCAGCCACGGACAAATACTGTTGAAAATTTAATGTGTGTTCTTTTCATTCCTTATTTATATACACCAATCTTTTATAAGCTTAATTTTTTAACAAAAATGATATCCAAAATGAACAAGTTTTACTCAGTTCACTTAATATCACGAGCATGTACTCACGTCATCAAGTGATCTTAAAGCTTCTTGATATAACTTGGAACGGATTTCAAGTATAAGAAAAACACATGATTTTAATGGTTGCACAAATTTTTTAACACATGCCTGTAGTTAATAATGTCCTCTTTTTCGGATATTTAGGTTGTTCTCAGAATGCACTTCAATGTCAGAATAAATACCTGAAAGGCTTCGAGGTGACTTGGTTCTAAAACTCTTCTGCCTGTTTTTTTGGCACCCAGACCCATGTGCACTGTTGAAAATGGCGTGGTCTCTTGCAGGCGGGTGCCCGCAGGTGACACCTGGCGTTTGCTCTTTGTTAACACAAATGTGTGGGTCCTGATGGAGGAGGCCTTATCACATTCATGTTGTGTCACCAAGCACATCGTTCTTGCCTAAATATTTGAAAAAAAACTTGGAATTGCCACAGGGTGGAAAATCGCATCGACTTATGTCTTACCTGAGAGCTTCTTTCTATAATGTTGAATGTATTTCAAGTATAATCAAAACATTCTGACAGTACCAAAGTGCACCTCTTGGTTTCTGTTCACTTGGCAGAACAGCTGCAGCAACTTGAGGCTCTTGCTCTGTCTTTGCTCCCCGTGCTCCTGCTCGTTCTTCATTGTTCTAAAAACAGTTCCGTATCATGTCCCTCTTTTGTTCCCTGACCATCTGTGACTCCTCATGACTGTTCACAGCATAACGCTCATCCTCTAGAGCTAGGCACTCAAAGCCCTTTATTCGAGACTCCAAACTGCCTCTGCGAACGAATTCTCTAGCTCTCCTTCATAAATTGTCTGCTATCGGCAATCTGACACTCGGTCACTGTAACTGTGGACTGCTGCCTGCCTGCCATGTACCGGGTGAGGGCCACATGGTGCCTTCAATACCTACACCAACCCTGCCGACCATACCTGTTATCTTTGTGGATGAGGCAACACACCAGAGTGTGGAGGAGAAAGAGGATTTGAATCGATACCCTTTTTGCTTCTGCTTCACTCCTCAGGAGTTTCTCATTGCCCATTGGCTATTCTTCTGAGCTCCTGCTGCTGCTTAGCCTACAGGCTCTGTCCTGCTTTGGTTTTCTACTTGTTGAAATCCTTTTCGTTCTGCTATCTGTAGCTAGCCCCATGCCTTACAGACAGGAGGTACTCAATAACTAATGAATTGTTAGATTAAAGTTTCCTGTATCTCTGCTCAAACAACTTAAGATTGTAGGAGGCAGAGATGATGTCTTATTCCGCACGGTGCCTGCACACGGTAGACAGGGGAGAAAGAATTTATTAAATAAATGAAGTCTGCGTATCTCCTGGAGCAAAAAGTACACAGGGCCATGTACCTCATGGGATGTCCAAGACCCCATGTCAGAAATGTATGTTTAGGCAGCAGGAACACACGTGAGGCAGAATATGAAAGTACACTGGAAAATTTTGCTAGTTGGGTCAACTCCAATTTGGCAAACACAAGCCTACTGCTTTTTCTCTAGGGTTCTTTCTCCAGGCATCACTTATTAATGCTAATTAGTCAAGGGTGTGCTGTGATGCAGAACACTTGTGACCCGTAAGAATTAGAGAGACTGTCATTTCTCAAAAGACCCATGAGGGGCAGCAAGAGTAAGCTACAGGGAAGGAGGGTGGGTGGGGGAAGAGAAACTTCTCTCCAAAGACTTGCACTGAAATAAGCACACGTAAAAAATAAACCCACATATAAAACAACTGTACAAATGTTAACAGTATTTTCACAGCTGGGTTTCTTTGCCTAAAATACTTAGCACTTACTTTAGCAAACTCTCTTCTAAACAGGAATGGTCTGACTGATCACAGAAGCTGAACCCTGATAGAACTCTGATTTTGAACTTCACTTTTGCCCAGATGGGGAGAAAAACATGACTTCCTATAGGCAAGGACTTTACTTGTCATGAATGCACAGCAGGCTGTGGAGAGTGACCTTTAACTCGCAGAGGAAGACACCGAGGTAGGGCTTAGTTTAGGAAACTGGATTCATAACGTTCAGCGTATTTATATCTAGATTAGGACTCTGGATTTAGAACACTGGAAGACACCAACGTTGTCTGTTGCCATGGCAGCACAAACACGCCACTTGACTGAGTGCCCGGTCACTTATCATAGCAGGATTAGTGGTCTTCTAAAAGGATCTACAATCACATTGCTGGTATTTATTTCCTGTAGATATTTAGAGGGTATGCAATCGTCTTTGGTTTCAAAGACCAATGCCATAGGACATGACTAATCATTCTGACTCACTTTTAGGGACTTTCCCCTTGGAAGTACCTCCCAACACCATGAAGATGGGCTGTGCACCTCTTAGTGAAAATACATGCTTCATCTCCAAATGACCATGAGCAAAGCTGTACTGATGAATATGGTAGCTAAATAAAGAACAATATCATAAAGGTTTGCAGTGATTAAAGTATTGTGCTGATGTCATCTTCCATTCCTTTATTTAATAAATATTTCATGATTGATGGGACCTCTTTGTGTTAGAGTACTAGTTACTAGACTATGCCTGTGGAATTAGACACAGTCCATGTTTCAATAAACCTGCAATCTAGCAGACACCATTCCTAGCAACGAATGGGATTTTTTTCACTTAATAATTTTTTTGGTTAAAACAAGGGAGTCTTCAAAATTACCAAAAAATATATTTGGTAAAAAAAAAAAAAAAAAAAAAAAACAGAACAAAACAAAACAGTCAACACAAACAATTATTCCTTCTTGGTCAAATTAAGAAGACATTCTTTATGCTTACAGCCCCTGGTGATCATGACCTTGAATTTGTGTGGCATAAGTCACTGACATCTCTTTTCGCCTCTCTGTCTCATTTCTTTGCCCAGGTTGTGAGCCCTGAGTGTCAGGGCCTCTGACTCATCTCTGTAATGGCAGGGCCTCCTGGTCATGTAGGCAGTGTTGGCTGAAGCAGGGTGTCATTAGTTAAGTAAAGGTGAGGTTGACCATAAACTGGGAACACAAAAGTCAAATGTGAGTGTATTGGCTTTGATTAGGATTTTGTTCTTTTTTTTTTTTTAATTATCAGATACTAATAATGACGTTCCTTCTGTGGTGTTCAGTCATATGAATTTTAACCTACTTATAGGTTTGTAAATCTATAAATTTATAAACCACCACTACCACAATAAGGATACAGAACGGTACCACCCTCCCTCATGCTGTCCCTTGATTTTCACACCCTCCCTCCACCCATAATCCCTGCCAACCACAGATCTAGTGTCCATTGCTATACTGTTGTCTCTTGAGACTGGCTTCTTTCACTCAGCATAATGTCTGAGATTCAGCCAAGTTCACGTGTGCAGCGATGTGTCATGTGGTATAACCACAGGGAGTTTATCCTTTCACCCATGGAAGGACACTTAAGTTCTACGAATAAGTCTGCCTATGAACATTTGTATACTAGTTTTCATGTGAACAGAAGTTCTCAATGATCTAGTATAAAAACCCAGGAGTAGGTTTACTGGTCACGTGGTAGGTGCATATTTAACTTTGTAAGTAGTTGCCAAACCATTCTCCAAAGTGGCCGTACCATTTCTCAGTCCCACCAGCAATATACATAAGTTTAAGTTACTCCACATCCTTGCCAACACTTGATAGTGTTAGTATTTTTTTTAGACATTCTAATAGATGTGTAGTAGAAACTCACCGCGTGGTTTAAATTTGTCTTACCCTAATGGCTTCTGTTGTTGAACATCTTTCTTCATGTGCTTCTTTGCCATCTTAATATCTTCTTTGGTGATGTGTCTGTTTAAGTTTTTTCCCCATTTTTAACTGAGTTGTTTGATTCCTTATTGTTGAGTTTAAAGAGCTCTTTATATATTCCAGATACAAGCCTTCTGTTGGAGATGTGATTTGAAAACATTTTCTCTTGGTCTGTGGACTTTCTTTTTTATTCTCTTGACAGTGATTTGGCAAAGTTTTTACTTTTGATAAAGACCAATTTTCCTTTTATGAATTGTGCAGTTGGTGTTATTTTTAACACTTTGTCTAACCTCAGATCATGAAGATTTTCTTCTATGTTTACTTTTTTTTTTTTTAAGTAAGCTCCACACCCAGCGTACAGCCCACCTGGGGCTCAAACTCACAACCCTGAGATTAAGACCTCAGCTGAGATGGAGAGTCGGATGCTTAACCGACTGAGCCACCCAGGCACCCCTCCTATGTTTACCCCTACAAGTTTCGTGGCTTTATGATGAATGCATTGATTTTTGATGAACAAAGGAAATGAGTTACTTGATAATAGATTTTCTTCTTACTGCTGTATTTGCTCTTCTTGATTCTAGGGAGTTACATGAGCCTTCTGGACAGGACTCCATGTATGTAACTAGCTCTTTCATCACATACAGGACCACAACAATTACAATTTAAAATTACAATTTAAAAATTTAAAAAGTCCAACATGCAAATTTTTTCATGTATGTTAGATTCATTTAGTGACCACACCTGATCTGAACCAATATGAGGCTATTCTTAGTCTTTATTTATCCTTCCTAATGTGACCATCATACATTCTATTACAGAAATACTCGTGTTAATTATGGGGTCCTACTGCTGTCCCAGATTGGATGCAACATTTAATGTATGGATTATACTACCATCTGAAAAATTGTGAATCCTGAAGCACCTTTGCTCATAAGGATTTCAGAAAAAGGATTGTGTACCTGAAATTTAAATGACTTTTGCCACAAGATCATTCTTGCAGTGACTACAGAGAAGCTCTCCTTCAGGCATCTCCTTAATCCTTGTCCAAACTTCTCGCCTCGGTGAGTGAGGATGGGCAAAGGGGGACGTTACATGCACGCTTTATTCAACCTAAATGAATGTTTTTTCTCTTGTAACAAAGGAAAATGTATACCTTTTCCTGTTGTTCTTGTGGGCGTAAACAAAAATACTGACCAGTCAGACCCCAAACATCAGAGAAGTCCTCCATTTTCCCATTATGGTCTGTATGTGTGAGCACAAGCATGAGTTACAAAGAGGAGGGTATCCGTGGGTGAGGCTCCATCAGACACCTCAGCCCTCCATCTGCCAGGACTGGGACTCGGTGTGTCCGTCAGGGCCAGCTCAGAGCACTGGCAGGGGGATGGGCGGTGGGACATGACTTGAGACGGGGCCTGGCACACAGCAAAGGCCCAATAAAAGTTAGGCAAAGGGCATCCCTACCACAGTATCTTGTCATTTCAGGTGGAGTGGTGCCTGGAATTATATGTCCGGAAGTCAGCCCATTAGACTGAGTCTCCCTGCTTATGGGGGAGCTTGAGGGGAGATCAGGAAATTGCCAGACACTTTGATGGGCCTGGGAGACACACTGTGTTCTTCTGTACCTCTTTCCTCCTTGTTTCCTGCTGCGAAGCTTATAATGATTTGATTCCATTCTCTGTCTGATACGGAGGGTACCCTAAGGAAACTTGGGAACTCCTCTCTCTCGGCTTTCCAAAGCTTAGCTCCAAACTTAGAAATAAAAGAGAACAAAGCTAGGGACCAGCAGCAACAAGAAAGGGGATTTTGCTTCCTGTTTCTTTCAGTGACATATTTTTTGTCTTGGCGGAGGTCACTTTGGAGAGAGCAGTTAGAAGGCGGCTGGGTCGGTTCAGGGGCAAGGCTTCGTTTAGGAGCTCAAAAATGCTTGTTTTTGTGGTGCCAAAGGAATGGACACTTCTTCTCTCTCCCCCAAAGAACACAGAAGCTCATTATTCTGACAGAGGAAGTCCAGAAGTTTTTAGGTGGAGATTAAGCCTTACTCTCACACACCGAGGCTCCTGTTCAGCTTCTTAGTGAAGAGATTTTAGTGGCTTTTAAAAATGGTTAGTATGCTACACTGGTCAGCTTTCTAAATAATTTAGAGAACTCGTGACCTGGAGCTCTCGTGGCGTTGATGTAACTGTTCTGGAAATCTCTTGACTTGAACTTGAGACTCACTTTCCTACAGCTGCAGTTTGTCCACCGTCAACAGCCGTCTGTACCCAGAAGGCAGGAGGGGAAGGGGTGCGGGAGACATCAAAAAAAAAAATTTTTTTTTTTTTTTTTTCTTTCCTGGACTGCAGTTCCACATATTGGCCACCAGGTGTCCGTCTTCACACAAGCAGTCTTGCTTGTATCATGGAGTCCTGCTTGGTTGCCAGAGTAGTTTTTAAAACCAAAGCAAATTTCTAGATGTTGGTACAAGTAGATATAAAGGTGTCAGTGTAAGGTGAACTTTCAGAGTCAAACTAAATAGTTTTCAACTCATAATCCAAGTAGAGTAATCGATTGGACATTGTGTTTATCTACTAATGTTGTTTGGGAGAACTAATTGGTGTAGTAAGTGGCCGATGCACTTGAAAAATGGTGAAAAAAAAATGTGTCCTCTTCCAAAAATCTCATCTGGTGTTTGTAAAATTCAAAGTTTTTAGCATGCAAACAGGTGTATGTTTCCAGGCACATTTCTTTTGGTAAAAATAGACAAGCTCTATTCTGAGCTGGTTTCTGAACTCTAGAGCTAAATTTGATGGTTTGGTTTTTACCTTAGTTTGTTCTCCAGTTTCAATCCTTGGCCTGATAGAGCTGAAAAATATCCCTGCCAGGAAGTTCAAGCACGAGATTTGATTTCTTTCTTCCCAGAACTGAGAGTGACATTGTAATAGTTACCTAATTAGATAACTCTAGCAACGTCTAGAATGTGCCATTGATGCACTTGAGTCCATCATAGGGAAGAAGTGAAGGTCGTGGTCTGCAAAGAACTGTCACCAGATTAAGCAGTTTCACGGATATATCTTTATATCTCCCCATCTCCTTTTATATACTGTTTCTGAGTTACCCAAAAGATAGTTGCCACCAGTTTAGCAACCTCCACGTTTCACACTTGCTTGCCAAAACACGGAAGTTTCTGAGAGTCCTAGATGTTATTATTTATGCTCTCATTCAGTCGCACACAGACACGACTAAAAAAATCAGCTAGTACAGGAGCTGTGCTTGCGGGGAAACCACTTTAGTATTCTATACAACCATTTTGGTAGGATCTTGGAAGGAACAGGAGATTAAGATGTGTATCAAAGTATCAAAGCACCTTGCTGAACCTGAAAACTTCCCGTTTTGTTGTTGTTGTTAATTTTTGTTCGGTATTGTTTATGACTTTTAATACCTTTAGGACGTTAAAATCAGTCTCTCCGGCCACTGTACACGTGGAGCTATTTGTAGCAGGAGCAAAACATGCCCTCGGGGTTTTGCTCTAATCAGTGTTGGTCTATTATTTCTGGTCCCTCAAATATTTATAGACATATTTATTAAAGCTCAGTCTCCTCCCAAATTTTGTGTTCCTTAACACCATTTTTAGCTCCTTTGTTCATCAATCTGACCCATGTTTATTTACTGCTTACTGTGAACTTCATGCTGTCTCTGAAATAAAAATGACTAAGCACCAGTCCACTCTCACAGAACTATTAAACCAGTGAATAGAATACTACAATCTATTTCCTAGATACACTTCTGGATCGTATTGAATAAAGTACAAATATTTAAGGCTGCTGGTGTTTGTTGTGTAGAACAAATTTCTGTTTTTCGGTCATGTAACATTCTTTTAATAAATAGCTGTTATGTTTAGAGAGCAGCATTCTTCAAATACATGAAATAATGAGTAGACTACAGTGGAGGGAGGACACAGTGATCTACATGTTTACATAAAGTTATCATGCAAATGATTTCTCCAATATTATTTAATTAACCTAATGGATGCAAGCAGAGAGGCCAGGGTTGCTATACCCATTCTATAAAAAGGAAATTAGAAATTCACTTTGTAAAATCATTTTCACTTGGCTTAAGTTGTCTGGATGTAATTATTTTACTTTTATTATTATATTGAAATCATTACATCTGTTTCCAAAATGTTCGGGAATGGAAGAATTAACAGGAAGCAAGTTTTGCAACCGAAACCCCTTTCTCTCCAAGCATAGCATCCATGGTGATGAATGAGCATTGGGGAAAAAAATAAAAGCTGCACAAAACCAGAAGGAAAACCTCTAAATGCTCAGGTGCCTTGGCGAGAATGAGAGGGTCCATCTCTCCGTTTCCTCTGAAAACCACTCTTAAAAATCCCAGACTACATGTTACAGCGATAGTCAAAGGCCAACTGAATGTTTTTTTCACTTGGTAAAATTGTGGAGAGAAATTTGTATTTTTTGAGGATGTCAAATCAGAGCCAGTTACTTTGATGTGAAAAGAAACCAAGCAGAGCCACATTGCTTTGTAAAACTGAAAATAAGTTCACTTAAGCAGAAAAGGCCCCTGTAAAGGTCTGTAGAAGATAAATTCAGGGTCAACAAAGTTCTCCATACTCTTTCATTTATTTGCAAAGCTCTGACTCATTGGCCAGCCAGAAACTTTTGTATTCATCTTGTTATTTTCCACTTAAGGAAGTCATTCATGAATTCATTCACTTAACATTTATTGAATGTCAGGGAGCATTCTGTAATGGAGATGTAAATGAACAGAGGTGGGTCTCACCATCAAGTGGCTCCCTGTCTAATGGAGAAGCAAACGGATCCCTTAACTCACCAAAAGTATCACATTATGGATTTATAATGATATGACCACAACTCCAGCAGCTCAGAGAGTTGATTCTGATGATCACACACTAGGGAGTATTTGACCTTGGCCTTAGAGAGTAACTAGCTTTTGGTCTGCCATAAGCTAGGGAAGGCGTTTGAGGGAAAAATGAAGAATACCATGAAAATACAGACAGAATGGAATTATATGCTTGGGAGAAAAGTATAGAATAGTGTGGCTAGAGCATGTGTGCATGGGACAAAAGTAGTAAGAGATTATGATTAAAAAGGTAAATTAAAACAATATAATGACTTTTCGTGATACCATAGGAGCATAGAACTTATTATATAATAGCGACATTTAGACAAGGTTTTACATTTACAAAAACAACAGCAACACTGCATCATGACTTTATCACTTAGGACTCTTTAGGTTGTAAGTAACAGAATACTCAGTGCAAATGGTTCAGGCAGAAAGAGAACTTATTTTTGATTTGCATAAATGAAGAAGTCCATAGAGAGCCTTCAGGCACTGTTTGAATTCAATGACCAGACAATATCCAGGAACCATGCCTGTTAGTTCCAGGCTGACTCCATTCTTAGGCTCCTGGGAGTAATGTCTTACGTCACCCTGTTGCCATGAGCTCAAAGGCGTGTTATCAAACACACAGCTGGAAAAGCCAATCTCCTGAAAGCTTAAGTGACGACATTGGCATTGGCTCCCTAAGTGGATCACATGCCAAGTTCCGAAGCGAGCACTACGGGCAGGGTAATGGAATGCACTAATTGGTTTTTCAACCGAGGACATGGACTTGACCCCTAGAGCATGGGCTCTGTCAGAAGTCATGAAAGCACTGTCGCCAAAAATAAGAGGAGCTAGTGCTGAGCACAAGACAAATGGCTGAAGTGAGTTCTGGATAGGAACTTGCTGGTAAGTCTCTCCCTGCTAGTGAGGAGCAGAGCCTTCTCATCCCCAGCCCCTTGCTGTTGTACTCCATCATTTTAGAATAACCTTAAACACTGACCACTAAAGACTTTTTGCAAGGGAGTGATATGGCCAGGTCAAGTTTCAGGAAGGTGATTTGCGGCAGTATAGAAGACAGACGAAAGGCGAGAGACACTGAAGGCAGGATGACAAGTTAAGGAGAGTCCCTTGTCTCAAGTAGGGCAAGGGCGGAGGGGCTGGCAGGGAGCAGGTGGGCAAGGGCATTTCGAAGGTAGGATCAGGTAAACTTAAACACATTCAGTGAGAAGACGAGGGAGAGGAAAACCCACCATTGGTTCTTTGTCCCTCACCCTGAAAAGTGTGTTAAAGATCAGTTTCCGCAAGAATTGGGTATTTCTTAAATTCCTTTCATATGAGCTAGTCTTTCATTTAATAAGCCATCCAACGAGTAACTACTCAGAGAAAATGGGTCTGACTCTGCCAGGTAGTGGGAGAAAACTCGAATGACAGGGACCCATTCTTCCCTCAAGAAGCCATCAACCAGAACCTCTGGCATAAGAAACGAGGTGCAACGATGGCATTGAGAAGGCAGGAACACAGGAAAAGGAACAAAGTCAGAGGAAGGAGAAATAATTGAGGCAAAGAGAGTGGCTCCATTGCCTAAGACTGATGCAGTCACATTTCCACCATTGCTGGAGTGTTTGTGGCTCCCAGCTCCCAGCTTTACGGCTAGGAATTGAAGGGAGTGACCTCATTCAAGGCACACCCCCTGGAAGGGATGGGAGTTCACACAATAACTGGGGTCTACATGCCCAGCCCCCTTGCCTCAAGGCAGGAAAGCTCTGATGGGCCATCCAGCTCCAAACCTTCTAGCGGGAGCAGCTGGGGCCACTGGTGTAACTGTGTCATGTTCAACCCCTCCTTCTGCCTAACCACACATCCTTCATTCCCCCGTCGGTTTTGATCCCAAGAGTTTCCCCCAGTAAACTTCCTGCATGCAAACCTTCTTGGGGTGTCCGATCAAAGACAGTGGACTGGGCATGGTCAGTTGAGATGCCTTCAAGAAGTCTATGTAGATGCCAAGCAGGCAGGCACCCCTCAGATCAGGAGCTCACGTTGTAGCTAAGGATCCAGGCTCATGAGTCAACAGCAGTTAGGTGATGTTGAAGCTTCTCTCCTTCCAAAGTCATAACAACTTTCCTATATTTTGTCCTAAAGATTTTATTTTATTTTTTAAAGATTTTATTTATTTATTTGACAGAGAGAGACACAGCGAGAGAGGGAACACAAGCAGGAGGAGTGGGAGAGGGAGAAGTAGGCTCCCCGCTGAATTGGGAGCCTGATGCGGGGCTCGATCCCAGGACCCTGAGATCATGACCTGAGCCGAAGGCAGATGCTTAACGACTGAGCCACCCAGGTGCCCCAATCCTAAAGATTTTAAAATGTTGTCTTTCACAATGAAATTCTTAACACATTTAAAATTTAGTTTTTTGCCCAGTGTGAAGCAAATATCACTTTAGTCTTTCCCACATCAATAGCCAGTTTTTCAGTACCAGTGATTCAGTACCCAAGGGCAATATTACATTCACCTTATAAACCTTAGGATCAGTTTGTCAAGTTCTATGAAACATTCTGTTGGGACTTTGATAAGAATAGCATTAAATCAATCAATTAAACTTATAGAGAATTAACATAATTATAATATTAAGTATTGTTAACCATAGACATAGCGCATATCTCAATTCAGTTGGGTATTTCAAGTAATCCAATAAATTTTTATAAAGGTTTTATATACATTTTGTTATCTTTATTTATTAATGTTTTCTATTTTTAATTGATGCTCTAAATAACATCTCGTCATTGTATTTCCTAACTGTGGCTGGCATATATAGAAAACTTGCTTAACTTTCTCTTAAATCTAGAATCAAATGTCTGGAGATTGTTCTGGGATTTTTATATAGAATACAACATCTGAAAAGAATGAGGTTTTTTCTTTCTGACAGTTAATTCTATTTTTATTTTGATTCATTATGTTGGACAGAACTTCTGAAAAGTGATGAATGAAATTGGTGATAGCGGGAAGATACTAAGGAATTTTTAAATACAAAGGATGGATGTTGAACATTATTTCATGCTCTTTCTGTATACATTGAAGCAATTATATAAATTTTTTTGTTTGATTTGTTCATGTGGTGATGCACATTAATAGATTTTCTAAGATTAAACCAATCTTGTGTTCTTGGAATACACTCAGTTTAGTCATCGTGTATCTGTTTTATGCAATAAAGGATTTTGTTTGCTAACATTTTCCTCAGTATTTTGCATCTACGTTTTCGAATGAGTGCTTGTGTGATTTCCCTGTCAAGATGTCCTTATCTTTTGTTTGTTATGCAGATTATATGAGTCACCTGGCTGGGAGTAAGTAGTCCCCCTTTTTCTATTCTTTGGAAGAGTTGGTATAAAAATAGAGCTATCTGTTTCTTAAACATTGGAATTTTTCATCTCTAAAATCAGTTTGTGTCTCGTGGTCTTCTAGAATCAGTTTCTGTAATTTGTATTTTCTGGGGAATCTATCCATTTCATGTAGGTTTCAAAATATATGCACATGAAGTTTTCATAATGCTTCACCTTTAAAAAAAATCTCTGCTGTATATGTAGTTATGTCTTCTTTTCATTTCTAACACTGTTTGTTTGAGCCTCTCCTTTTTATCCTGAGCAACCTTGCCAACTTTGTCTTTTCAAAGAGTCGGCTTTTGTGTTTATCCTTTCTTATGTCATTGCTTTCTATTTCAATAATTACTGTTCTTACCCTCATTATTTCCTTCTCCTACTTTACTAAGATTTATTATGCTGATCTTGTTCTAGCTTTATAAGTTGCACATTTAACTACGTTTGGACTGTCTTCTTTTCTAGGATAAACATTTGAGGCTTTACACTTTAATTACTGCTTTAGTTCAATCCCACAAACTTTGAATGTGGTTATTTTCAAATTACTCTATTCCAAGTACTATCTAATTTCCACTAAGAATTTTGTGAGCTTTTAATACAATTTTTATTTTATTTCCAAACTTACAGATTTTAAAAAATTTAAATGTTTCTTTTAGACTAGATTTCAATTTATAGAAAAGTTGTAAGGATTAGTACAGAGAATTCAGAGTTTCTATATATCTTGCACCCAGTTGCCCCTATTATGACATCTAATGCTACCATGGTACATTTGTCAAAACTGATGAACCAACACTGATATATTATTACTAAATAATAATTACATACTTCATTCGTATTTTCTTAGCTTTTACAAATTATTTTTTCTGCTCCAGCATCCCATCCAGGATATCACATTACATTTAGCTGTACCTAGAGTTTATTCTCTAACCACAATCTTAATTAAGATAGAAATAAACAGTTAATAAATAGTAAAAAGAGAATTTTTAAACTTTAAAACATTAATCTTTAAAAATCCATAAAAAGTCAAAGATGAAATAATTTTGGACTCCCTGACTTTGTGACAACTTGTTTGATTTTCTTTGTTTTCAATGACTTTGACAGTTCTGAAAAATATATGTCAGTATTTTGTAGAATGTTCTTCAATATGGATTTGTCTGATGTTTTTCTCATGATTAGTCTAGGGTTGTGGGTTTTTGAAAGAAGAAAGTGCCATTTGCATCACATCCTATCAAAGATTTGTGCTAAGGACATTTCTTAATATTAATGATGTCTATCTTGATCACCTGCTTAAAGTAGTATTTGTCAAGTTCCTCCACTGTGGAGTTACTCTTTTTGCCCTGTTCCGTACTCTGCTCTTCAGAAGCAGTCACTCTGTACAACCCACATTTATAAAGTGGGGGTTATGCACCATCTCATGGGGGGACATCAACATCACTTACTTGTTCTTCTGTAGAGTCGACTGGCTCTTCTCTCTTATTTTTCAAGTCAATAATTTGTTTATATCAGTATGGATTTGTAGATGTTTATTTCTACTTTGGGTGATAATATCACTATGTTATTCATTGTATTGTTCAAATTATTTCATCTTTGACTTTTTATGGATTTTTAAAGATTAATTTTTTAAGGTTTAAAAGCTATCTTTTTACTATTTATTAACTGTTTATTTCCATCTTAATTAAGATTGTGGTTAGAGAAGAAACTCTGTAGGATACTGATTCTTTGAAATTTTTAAGAATTGCTTTATATTCTAGTAGATATTAAATTTTACAAATAATCTGAGTACTCCAAAATAATTTTTATATTCCAATTATTGAGAGCAGTTGCTTATCTATATTAGATAATAACCTTACTAGATTGTTTGGTCTGCTGAGTATATATATAATATATGTACAAATTTCTTCCACCACTGTGTGATGGTAAATTTTCAAGTTCTCTTTATATATTTGCCATTTTTTAATTTATATATTTTGCAACCACATTATTAGGAAACTGCAGGGTTAAATTTATTTTATTTTCTCAATAACTTAAAGCTAAAATTTTATGTAGTAGCCCTCTTTATCTTGAATAATATTTTTTATTAAAGACATCTTTCTGACATAATGAAATTGCATATGTTTTCTTCTGATCAGTGCATGCTTGGTTTATGCTTTTTTCATTAATTTACTATAATCCTTTCTGTGTCCTTATGTTTTATAGATGTCTATTGCAAATATCAGATATCTGGATTAAAAAGGTATGCTATTTAGCTCTACAATCTTTGTTTTATGAACAGAGAATTTTAATGTATGTGTATTGTGAGAATTTCTTATGCAGATGTATTTCTACCTCATTTTAAGCTTTCTGTTCTGTTTTTCTATGTTTCGTTTGTGCCCTTTTCTACTTATTTTGGAATGCTTGATTATTTTTTTACCCTGTTTTTAAGAAAGTATGCATTCTGGGTTTTTTAGTAGTCACCCTTGAAATTTGATATGTACATACAACTTATTTTTTTTTATTTTATTATGTTATGTTATTCACCATACATTACATCATTAGTTTTTGATGTAGTGTTCCACAATTCATTATTTGTGTATAACACCCAGTGCTCCATTCAATACATGCTCTCTTTAATACCCATCACCAGCTAACCTATCCCCCCATCCCCCTCCCCTCTAGAACCCTCAGTTTGTTTCTCAGAGTCCATAGTCTCTCAGTACATACAACTTAATAATATTAACTGGTATTTTTATCCTATTCCAGAATAGTAGAAGGAACTTTGAAAATCCTAGATTGCCCTCTTCTTGTTTTATGTCACTCTTGATTAATATATTCATTGTGCTTTAAACCCCATGAATTAGGCTCAAATACACACTTTTACTTGTTTTTAGGGACAATTTATTCTTCCTTTTAAAACTTTTTTTTGGCTTAATATTGTTTTAAATGATATTTACTCCCCATATTGCTAGAAATGAAAGTCCTGCCCTAGATTTTTAATTTCCCAGAGCAGTCCTTAAAATATCTACAGCTTAGATTTCACTGTTCCTGTCACATAATTGTGACATGTCTGTGTTAATTCTCTCTTTCTTTAACAAGAGTCTCTTGGCAAGTGTAAAATATTGGCTTTGCAGTAAGTAGGACTAACTGAAGCTTTCTGAAAACTGATTTTCTTTGCTTGATTTAAGACTGCAATTGTTTTTCTCTTGTTCGACCTGAAAGTAATATTTCTTTTTAAAGAATGAAGCCCTTCTACCAACTATCTTCTTCACCCAAAAGAATGGATTCTAATAATGCATTTGAACAATCTGTCTTGTAATACACCAATCCCATTTAAAGTCTGTGTTTTGTGGTGGGAAAGAATCAAAGCATAGCCCTTCCCCTCTTAGAAAGGCATGGAACATCTGAACATTATCTGTAGCAGGCACATCTGGTACCTAAAAGAGCGTGGAGAAGTCAGAATGTACCTGTAACCATTACAAAGATTATATATAAGCATAGAGCATGTACAAGCCGATGGAGAAGTATCTCTGGTATGAGACTCCACTTGTGAAATATGGAACTTATTACTGGGTTTCGGTTATTAATGAGTATACCAAAGGGTCTTGTGACTCTGTGGCACAAAGAGGGTTTATTCTTGGCTGAATACAATCTGTCAACATACCCATTCTGAGTCTAATGTCCTCAAAACCCGGACTCTCAGCCAAATTTTTCTGGTGCTCGAAGACTCATAACGTCTTACTTTTAACATCTTCATTATAAATATGACCCTAACCAGAAGTGACAGAGCTTGGAATGCTCAAGTGGTGGGGGAGAAGGAAGGCCTGGGACAGAGCTGTCACCCTCGTGGGTGACCATTGCACTTATACTTGTCTCTGCCCAGGGGAGGATGCCTAGTGGCTTTGATTATAAGAGCCGATGCCGGGGACCCAAGCCAAGTTCCATTCACATGTAGGAAGCACACCTTCTGCTGTTTTTATGAGAAATAGTGGGTATTAATATCATAAATCTCCGTGATTGCTGAGACAGTCCTGCATGCTGGGGCCCCAGGTTTGTACTTTACTCAGACCTTGCCCGAACACCGGGCTCCTTTCAAATTATTTTGGCAGGTGTGTAGCTGTTCAGCAGTAATTAGGAAGAAGAATGAGGGAAACAGAGATCAGACTCTCTCTTCCTTCTTGTTCAGCAACCTTATCTGTGCCCCGTGCTACAAACCAGATAGGGAGGGCTGCACTTGGCATCTGGACCTGAGAGGATGTGGAAATGGAAATCAGAAAAGGACTTGAAGATGGTCTTATCTCCCCATCAGAGCTGACCTGAAACTTAATTTGCCATTACATTTTCCTCCATATGTTCATCATGATTATAATATTCATTTTCTGAAATAGTCTTGATTGAAAGTAGTCCATTCATTGTTCCTAAAAGGACATTTATACTTAGGAGACCATGTGTCCCAAATCTGGGTTTGGAAATTGTTTTCAAAATGTCTTCATTCTGCTACGGCATCAGCGGATCATCTCTACGTCATTTGTCCCTATTTAAGTTGAAATTAGTGACAATATAGAGTACATTGGTATATTGTATAGTATACACACATTCTGGCCTTCCCGTACCTGAGCTGTCTTCCTTCTGATACTGACTTTCAAAGACACTGTTTGGGGTTGTGAGCCTACCACTTACAGAGACCAAGTCAAGTGAAGAAACAAGAGATGGGTCCCTCATGTGGTCCATAAATTAGTCTTTTTCTCACCCAGAGCCCTCCCCCTCAGCAAAGTAAGAACCCAAAATGGGCTTCGTTGACTATGCACATTTTTTAAAAGATTTATTTATTCATTTGAGAGAGAGAGAGAGAAAGACAGAGCACAAGCAGAGGGGGAGGCAGAGGGAGAGGGAGAAGCAGACTCCCTGCTGAGCTGGGACCGCCCCCTCCAGGCATGGGGCTCGATCCCAGGACCTGGAGATCATGCCCCGAGCCAAAGGCAGCCACTTAACCATCTGAGCCACCCAGACGCCCCAATAAATATGCAATTTAGCTCCCCTTGCTAGCTTCCCCTTAGCTCCCAGCTAATTCCTTGTTGTGGTGGGCCGTCCTGTGCAACACAGGGTACTTGGTTGTATCTCTAGCTTCCACATACTAGATGCCAGGAGCACCCCACCCAGTGGTGACAGTCAAAAATGTCCCCAGATTTATCAAATGTCCCCGAGGGAGGCAAAATCACTCTATTTTGAACCACTAATCTAATATGAATGATTATTATATCCTTTTCCTGAAATTTGTTTTTCTGGTAACAAGAGAACACTTATCAATGATTCCTTTGAAAATTGACCTCTTTGAATTACTTCACTGCCCTTTTTTTTTTTTGATTAAGTGTGTGTCACCTTATCATTAGTGTGAGAGAGAGATATGATCTTGTTGTTTTCCTCCCAGTATTAGACAAACAAGTTATAATGACTCATTCATTGTGGGCACAAGAAACTTCAGCCTTCAGGTGCTCCGGGAATGTTCATTATAAATCATAATTATCTCAATTGTTTGGAGCTACCATTATAGGGCAGGGAACAATGACTTAGAATTTTTTTAAATGAGGGAAGTTCCTTTCTACTCATTTGCTTTATTCCTGCAGTAATCACACATACACAGGAACTGTTTTATTCTTTATTGCACTCTTTTATCTTAGAATTCTGAACCTTTACAGGAGTGATAATCCAGGACAAAGAAATCAGCCAGGATTAGAAAAAGTGTTAGGCCCTGGTAGCTTTGCTTTAAGGCTATCACTCCGACTTTGGATAGTTCAGAGAGCTCTGGGATCCCGGGCAGTCCAATTATTATAAGCTGAAGGAAATTCTCCCCAAATGTCATATAGGGATTAAGAATCTTCAGTCAGGCATACTGTTGTTTTGTCTCTTTCCAGCAGTTTTGTTTTTGTTTTTGTTTTTGGATTTCTTTTACATCACCAGGAAGTACAGAGGGCTATGAAGCTCCATCATGTTTACAGAACTGTTTTTGCTTGTTTGTTTGTTTGGTTGGTTGCTTAGCTGGTTGGTTGGTTTTGTGGCAAAAGGTGATCTGAGACTTGCTTTTGTTATAACTTGTTAAAGAGGTCAGAAGGAAACAACTAACCTCCTCACCTCCAGCAATTTTGTGGCTACTGAGATCTACTTAAAAGAACATAATTATTGCCTGCAATAAAGTAGCTTAGGCCAAATCACAACACAAGTAAAACTTTTTATCTTTGCAAAAATCTCAAAAGCATTTGTTCATTCGATTCTTCACTTAACCAAAATGTTCTAAATAGTATGCACAGGCATTGTGCTGGGGACATGATAGTAAACAAAAAATCTCCCTGTCCTCATGGAGCTTAAGATCTGGTGGAGTAAAGAGGTGTTAATTATACACTCTCCTAAATCACTGTTCCACGTTCTGAAGGAGTCCTACCTGGTCCTCTATGAGATCTGTACACAGGACAGCAGGGAAGTCTTCCCTGAGGAACTGATACTTACATGGAGATATGACGAGCCATCAAATGCTGAGTTTGTGAAATAGGGAAAGAACAGCCTTTTGAGAAGAGACGCAGCATGCACAAGGTCTCTGGGAGGAGAGGGAAAATGGTGACGGTGAGGAACAGAAAGCAGACCAGCGTGACAGGTGTGAAGAGAGTTAATGGAGAAAAATGCAAGATATCCCTGAGAGGTGAGCAGAGGTCAGAATTTTCAGTTTAAAACACGTTCTGCCTAAATCTTACTAGCAATGAGAAGACTGATGAGTTTTAAGAGAAAAGTTCATATAGCCAGTGTTATTTAAGGAAGAGGTTGACAAAATTATGTTTGGAAATTACTCTGGCTGAGTTTAAGGAATGGGTGAGAGAGGGGCCAGAGGAGATGTTGGCAAGTAATTTAGGAGAGTGTTTAACTGGGCCAAGCAATGGAAGGCAATAGTTTACATTAGATAGGCAATAACAGCAGGGGTGGGGATATGGAAAAGTAAGCAAATCCCAGAGATATTTATAGAGTAATAACAATTGGAATTTGTGCATGTATTAGTGGATGGGTGGGGATGACAGGAGGGAGAGGTGATAAGGATGGCTCTGGGGAAATTGAATTCCTAAGGTGAATATTACTTTGAATTTTAGATGAGGCTCAGATAACTACAGTAACTTTACCCACGTTCAGAGAAACCATCCACAGCACAGCCAGAGTGGAGCGCAGGTTTGTACAACAGCACAGTGGCAGCTTATCTGTGGCTGACACTATTCTTCCATGCTTTGTAAGAGCGTAAACTTGACCCAGGAAATGAGACACTTACAAAAGGACTGGTGGTAAGAACTGGAGGCCTAGTACTTGTATTTTAATGAAATATAAAATGCATCTCCTGCCGTGGACTTCTTGCACTTTTGCTTCATTCATATTCTATTTGGCTTGTGACTTAACCTTAACTTCTAGTAAACCAATTAAAATGTGATTGGGGGAGGGAGGAGCAGAGGTATCAGCTGCATTGTTTTTCCAATCTTTCCAAATCCCAGCATGAAAGAAGATAGAATATCTAGATAGCAAAACTAAAAACACAGGGAAGATATTTAAAAATAAGACTAGATGACAAGTTATACCCACAGTCTTCAAGCAGGATGAGTACGAACCATTAGCAGCCATAAGACCTGCGTGGTATGGGTATTTGAGTCACCTGAAGTGCTTGAGGAGAGGAGAATTCAAAATAGTGCAGTGGAAAGTGTCATGGGCCAATTTTAGATTAGCAGCGGAAAGCTAGAGAGATTTTTCCCAACATTATAGTGAATTAACGAAAGGGGATTATGGCAAGTACTAAAGGGGTTGGAGTCGTAAGTCTCCAGTGAATTCTCAAAACTGACCCACCAAATCTCCCTTATAGGTAGACCCACTCACAAAGGAGAAGCTTCTGGGAGTGGAATAAAAGTTTATAAGGATAGGGACAATGTGGATGAAGTAATAGGAGGTCCAGATAAAAGTGGTGAAAGGGAAATGAATCAGGAAAGGTCAGAAAGCAAGGCCACTATATTTTTTAACGCTGTGAGAAAATAATAGAGAGGTAGGAGAAGCTTCGCTGAACCACACTTCTTTCTAGAAGTTGGGAAAAATTAATTTTATATGGAAATGAACACAGAAAAGACATGAGGTTAAATTCTATACAAAATAATACCAGAAAAAAGATAATAAGGAATAATATCCTTAAAGGCAATGGAATTATGCCAGAAAGATACGCCCAGAACAGAATAAACTATTAACTTCTATTTCAAACAAAAGAGAGAATCAAATAAAAGAAAGCAAAATGTAACTCAGCCTTAGAAAAACTCATAGATTTATTTACAGAACTCAGGAAACAATTAGAAATAGAATACAAATTTTTTTCCAAAATAAAAACTAAACTAAGAAAAAACACAAGAGCTACTGAACGTAAGATAATGCCTTAAGGAAAAGAGATAATGCCTTAGTGAAAAAGATGAAGAAAAGCAAGAAAGATCCAATACAGGTAGAATAGGAGTCACTGATGGTAGAAACCAAAGCAAGAGAGTAAAATAAATACTAAGTAATATACTTTAAGAAAATCTCCTGAAATAAGAATAGCCTGAAATGACAAAGTGCAAGAGCATACTACATCCCTGAGAATTTTGACCTAGAATGACCAATATCAAGACATGTTCTAGAAAAATTACTGAGCCTAAAGTTTTTATTTTATTTTGAAAAATTTTCCTAGCTGCTAGAGAGTTGTTGTTTGACAGATCTCATTCATAGCTACATCTTCAGTGAGTTACTTGGCTGAGAAAAGCCACTGTGCCCAAGGTCCCAGCCACTCTCTGGGACAACCCACATACATGGAGAACTCTGGGATTAAAAATTCGAGTTCTCTCTCCCCAGCTTGAGACAACAGCCACAGAGCTCCTTGCAGGTTGTGACCACCACAGCCCAACTTCCCTCTCTACCCTCTTCCTCCAATTGGTGTTAATCCTGAAAACATTCTCTGATAAACTTCCTTCGAGCTGATTGTCACAGCAGTGTGGGCATCTTACCTAATCTGAAGTAGGCATGTAGGCAAAAAGAGCACGTGCCTTACAAGGGAAAGAAAGTAGTTCATCAACAGGCTATTTGACCACAGAGGAGAAAATAGAGTCACGTGTTTCAAATACTGAAGGGAAGAAAATGTGAACAAAACATTATAAACAAGAGAGAGAGAATGAGTAGTACATTTGAAAAGCCTATTTTTAACTTTTCTTAGCAAGTGTACAGGTGGTAGTAATATTACATTATTCCGAGACTGTTGAAAGTGAAATAAATAAATGAGCAGTGATGGGATATTCTAATCTTGTATTACCTATGTCCTCACGAACCAGGACTTCCAATGTGGGGTGGGGGCTGGCAATTATGGCTCATGGGCCTACCACCTTTATTTGTGTAAATGACTTCTTATTGTACTCTAGCCATACCCATCACTTTACATGTTGCTTATGGCTCATTTTGTGCCACAAGGGCAGAACTGAGTACATGCAACAGAGACCATAGGACCTGCAGGGTAAAATAATTACCATCTGGTTCCTTACACTAAAGGTATATGACCCCCTAGAATAGAAGAATGGAGCTGCAGAAATAATACAGAAACTATTGGGTAAAAGCCAGGTCGTCCTGATTTTGAATTAGAGGTTTTAGTATATCAGTATGAATTTACGGTGTGTGTGTGTGTGTGTGTGTGTATACATGCTAGAGAGAAAGAGAATTTATTTCCTGGCTCTATCTACTCAAAAAGTTTATAAACAACAACCAAACAAATAGCAGTGAACATCTTTATTGATCATATTGTAATCTTGAAACACATTGGCCTATGAAAAGAACCCAGAACTTCTAGGAGATAGGAAGTATACAAAATTATCTTACTTGATATTGAGAAAGCTATGAAGGGGTTCAGGAATCAGCTTAGAGAGACTCACGTTGTCCAAAGAGCCTCCAGTTTGTGCTTCAAGAAAGATAATGATCACAGTGGCTTAAAACCCATTAAATATGTTAAATCCATTAAGTTCATGCTTCTATTAAAACATGAAACATTTGCCCTGCCTTTTCAGTGTAAACTGTTCCAGTAAATCACCAAAGAGTAGATGAGGGAGGAGTTTCTTTTATAAAAGTTTCCTATCTAATAAATGATTAATTTAGAATGACACTCCAGGTAATCCCTCGACGTACCAAAGGAACTAGTCGTCAAGCATCAATGCCTGCGCACATCACAAAAGTGAGAAAACCCTACCTCAGGTGCCTTCCATTGTAAAAATGCACCATCACCTCCAGGCCTACCAAGTGAATAGAAACTGAGTCTGATCAGGATTTGTCTCATTGGATTCACTTTGCAGCAAATACTACGGGTAAAGGAATATGCTGAGCTGAACCTTGTGTTGGCAACTGGCAAAAATACAGATTGTGAGGCAAATATCCAGGTCACATATGTACTCCTTACTCTGCAGATAAACTGTAAAGAAAAGTATGGTATGAGGAGAAAACTTGTGGGTTAAAAGACACATGTGTGTATGGGATTGGGATGGCTTCTGAGGTGGCAGCAAATTTTATTTCTTGACCTGAGTGATGATAACAAGGATGTTCATTCATCTTATAACTCATTCATCCCTATACCTGCTTTGTCTGGTTTCCTGTTTCCTTATTGCACTTTACAATACAAAGACAGAATAAAAGGAAATGTTAACTTATTTGGGCAAGCCCCAGTTTATTCTAAAAAATTAAATAAATGGTTAGAGATACACTGTTGTACAAGTGAAGTATTAAAAATATGGTTATGCTTCCTAAATATGCAGCTGTTTCCACTGAGAATTAAGATAGAAAATTACACAAACACAATCTGTATAGCTTTACTTGTATCCAACTGAATTAAGTGACATAGTATTATGCTGAAATTTACCTAATCTATGTACACTATGTGTCCTCAAGACTCTCTCGTTGTAATAAAAGCATTGCACCCCAAATGGTTAGTGTGGCCAGATAATCAACAAAACGAACAATATTCCAAGAGCTACCTTCCACATAGGCTGAGAAAGGGGAAAGACTGTGGCTGATGCATGTGGCACAAACTTTGGATGAGAAATGTTACTTGATTTCCCAGGTTATATCAGCAGAAATTTCCCAGAGCAAGGAACAAAAGGATGTTTAGGGGCTGCCCTGGCTGTCCACAAGATGTTTGGTTCATTATTGTGATGTTTCCACAGCTGTCTGCTTGTAGAAAGAGCAGCAGGAAATATGTCATCCTTCTCAAAAACAAGCAAGGGCCACCAAAGCTCCATTATTGGCCCAAAGCAGGAAATACAACAAAGCCCAACATAATACAGTTCTGCTGAAAGGAACCTAACTGAGGAAAGAGTGGTGGGTTTTTCTTAGGATTGCTAGTGTAAACTGTTCCCAGGCCAGTCATGATTAAAAGATATGCTTATTTAATGGCCAACAGTTTATGACAAATTGGGAAGGCTATCAAAAGGAGACGGAAGCCTGTGCATCAAGATGTAATCCTTTTCTAATGCACCAGGAAATATTACCCACTGATGGCAGAGTAACATAAAACAAAGATGGTTGTTGACATGCCATTTTTGGTTGCATGCCAGCCCCGTTACTGCCCGTGGAGACAGGGAGGCCCGGTGGAGTTGCCCATAAGAACCATTACATTGGCTTTGTGCTGGCCTGTCCACCAAGCCACGGTTGTGAGCAAAGGGAAAGCAGAAGAGAGTTTCTTTTCTAGTGGGAAATAAAAAAAGATTTGGTTAATAGTCTCTTTGTGATATTCATTAGCCGGGTCGTTAGTCAAAATCAGCAGGCCACCTTTCAGAGGAAGTCCTGTATATTCTAGGAGGAATATGGGAACTCTAATGATACTGTTTTAAAGAAAGTGTGTGCATTGTCCATGTGCCAAGTATAAAATATTACTAGATAGCAATGGACAATACACTGTGGAGTCTCAACTTTTATCTAAAAATAGATACCTACAGTTTATCTAGTGGTTTTCTTTAGAGAGATTTAAAATGATTTATTCATTAGTTCCTTCTTTTACACAAATAAACATTTTGCAAAATTGGTAGCTATCCTGTATCTCTCAGCCTGCTTGGGAGCCACTCAATTATATCAACATCCTCCCATGAGGAGGCATGGAGTCACCCAAGCCTTGAGCCTCTGAGAACCAGGCTTCTTCTTGTATTGAACCTTGATCCTATATAGAGAGAACCTCGGTCCTCTATGAGCATTGAGCCACAGCCCCAACTTTCCTTCTACTTGCATGTGCCCATTTTGCCTGATGAAATTGGCCTCTGGCTGCATCCCTGGCTCAGCCCTCTATCCAGGCCAGTTGAATAGATCTTTTCTTATTTCCTTCCTTCTTTCCCTCATTCATTCTTTCTCCTTTTCTCCTAAAACAATATTATTCAAGATACATGTGTGTGTGTGTGTGTGTGTGTGTGTGTATGTGAGAGAGAGAGAGCATGTGTGTCTGTATGTCTGTGTGCATCCTGGATGGTGTAGAAGATACAGAAATGAATAATACTCAATCTCTGCTCTTAAACAGTTTTCAATCTGGTGGGAGAAGTATGTAGAAAATTAGCAAACTCTGTACAATGAAGGAAGCAGAAGCAAAGGGCTATGAGAGTGTTTCCCATCCTTCCTAATGTCATGCTCACAGTTCATAGCTCTGAGTATGCAGGATGATTACACATGATTACAGGTATCTTATACATTCTCCATAATTTGTCTTCTTGGACAGATAATAGACTTCTTGGGATCTGGGCATGCATCCTCATCTTATGCGGTTTCTATGCTCTACACAATATTGGACATAAATTCAATGGCAATAATGATAATAGTAAATATTGAGTCCTTGCTACACGCGAGGTAATGTTATAAGCACTGATCCCACACCTACCAAATTTGGAAAACAAATTACCCAGCTCAAGAGCAGTGTCCTAGGGAAAGTTTTATTCCTAGAAGCCCAAGCTGTGTACTGATCCATAGTCCTCACCCACAAATCCAAAATTCAAGAAGCATTTGGTGGCAAATATTTACCTCAACTGACTGATAAAATTTATAATGTTTGTATATCATACCAAGTATGAATATTTATATATTGTGTTGCAAATATATGAATGTTAGATTATGGGGTGGTTCTGAAGACCCTATTTGAAGTATCACATGATATTTGGTATGGTCTGAATAACTCTGAATTCAAAAATACATATAGCCCCAGGTGTTTTGGAGAAGGAAATGTGGACCCGTATTGCCGAAGAGTACCACAAAGTGAATGGAATTAAGACAGATGGAGATTTTATTTTCTTCAGCCACATCAAGTTGCAAGTCAGTCACTGTCAGAATTCATAGCTGGGGAACTTAAAGTCAGCTGGAAGAATTTGCCTGGGAAAGATTAACTTTGGCACAATACATTTATCAAATCTGGGGAAAAAATATTAATATGAGTTCCATCCTCTCTGTCTCTCTAAATGGCATTTAAGACATTGCTATCCTCTTATGAACTTAGGAAATTTGTAATGATGACAGTCCCAGCCACCAGCTCTTCTGTGAAGTACCTTTCTTTCCCACAGCATCAAATCACTCCCAGGAGCTGCAAAAGTGAACAGGCCCAACGTGAAAGTGTTTTTCTGGTCTCTGCACCATGTTTGCTAACATCTCATTGTCCAAAGCAAGCACATGGTCAAGTCCAAGTCAGAATAGAAGAAAACTCCAAGTTACATGGCAAGGGGTGTGCTCACAGGGAGGGGAACAAATGTGTGGCTATTTCCGTAAACTATCATGAATTCCCTCTATGTGAAAGCCAACATGGTGGTGGTGTGTGGGGGAGAAGTGTTTTTGTTGACATTCACTGTCACACAGCTAGAAAGTGGTAAAGATAGGATTTAATCTGATTTTAGATTTACTCTTCACCCCATCTTCTTCTCCCCTCCACTGTTTTCTGACTGGTTGACTCCCAAATTCTGTCCAGGAGAAATGGAATCTATTCACCAGGACGGACTCTACTAGGATTAAAAGTCAAGTGCAAGAGGAGGCTAGCAGACAGCTGATCCATCTCCCTAGGCGGTGTTGGGTGCACAGATGACAGACATGGGGATGGTGTGGATAACTCTCATGCTAGCATATACTATAGCTCCCACTTGCACCTGAGAGAAGATTCTCTCTCTTCATCTCACAAATGTATTTTGTGACGTTTTGACACAAACACCACAGAGATACAAGCCTTAGGTGTGAAGCAAAAAGACTGAGGTCAAATATTTGGATCTACTCTCTGCCTTCAGCATGCAACCCCAAGGAAAACCACTTCATGACAGTTTTCAAGTAATTCCTGTAACTTGGGAGCTCAAAATAAGATATTTGCTGGAATTTAGGCTAAAAAATAAAATTTAATAAAAACTAAATAAAATTTGACTCCTCCCAATGAAACATATTTTTATTTTCAAAGAAAAAAATCTCCCTGGGTTTTTTTTTAATTGCTTTTTTTTCCTTCTTTATCTTGTGACTTTTCCAATCTTAAAATGTAGGATGACTATTAATGCAAAGTTCTTTGAATGAGGTTATCATCACATTGAAGACTTTGCTTTGGCTGCGAAAATCAGCTATAATGTGATTCCGTATCAGTTTGTTTTCCCTTGATTTCAAATAATGGACAGTGTAAGGTAGGGAATTTAGGAAGAAGTCCAGGAGTTTGTAGGGTGATAATATCAAAACAGTGAAGGAGGAGAATATTCCAGAAGGGAAAGGTGAGGGTGCGCTTTGGAAGTGATATGAGAAGTTATGTGGCTTGATTGTCTTTGCTAGAATGTGGGATCAGATGGTAAGGCCAAGGATTTAAATCATATAGCAGCACACTTAGACATGCCCTAATCCTCTTGTGGAATGCCTATATTTTAAGGAGGTGAGAAAAAAAGTGCAACAATGTCTACAGGAAATAGACACAAAGAGAAAGAAAGCTGTAGGTGCCAAGAGAAGTAGAAATATTGGTGACAGATGTTTTTGGGTTATTGGAGGTGCCCTGATCCAGACAGCATCTTCATCATCTCTCTGACATTGCCTCTTCCTCTAAGTATGTGACAGGCACCATAATGGCTTTTACAAGTGTGCTTGACAAAGGGATGCTGTGAAACAGCAGCATCCCATTCACCTGCACCTTTACTGCAGCCTTGTAAATAACTTTCCTTAATCTAGCCACCCAGCAGGACACAACACTATTGAAAAAGAAAACCTAGACCATAAGAAAGGTTCTCAAAAGAAATGCTCAGAAGAAAGCTAGAAATTAAACCTATTGTGGCTGGCTGATATCACTATTAGCTGGCTCTGTCAATCAGAGAGACAATATACCAAATATTTTATGTTCTGTGTGCTACATTGATGAGTAGGCCAATTGACACGTAAGTTTGGGGGTAGACAGATGGATAGATGATACATATTGCCATTTATGTATCCTTGATTCATTTAAACCACTGAATTAATAAGCTCCAGAGAACATCACCAATTCCTGAATCTATGGGGAGTTTGAATGCTCCAAAGAGGTCTTTTCCTAGCTCAGAGGAGCAAGATTGATGTTATAAAATGTCTGGGACAAGACGGAGGAAGGCAATGAGCAAACCAGATGGTAAAACTGGGAGGATGAGAAGAGAAAGCAAAACAAATCATATGTTTTAGGGTGTGTTCAATTTAGTCCATATCCTGGGTGACCAACACCTACCAAGTGATTACTCAAATTCACATTCCAGTGGATTTCTGTTTCTCAAATGGAATAATAGGGATTCGATTTATCCTTCCACCTAATCGAAAAATTAACTAATGGCAAAATATATGAAATAACAGTGTTCAGTCCTTGGACATTGACAGAAAAGACAGTGAGCTCTAAGAAATGCTAAACAAAAGAGGTGAGTCCTACGATTACCTCCGATTACTGGATGGACAGGAGTTGTGGCCCCAGGAGATGGAAGCCTAGGCAGAACCCAGTGGTTACACTGAGGATATAAATCTATATCCCCTATACCCCCTATATCCCCTATAAGTCCAGGGGGAACAAAGCAGCTGGAGTTCACAGGCTGAGTACCAGAAAGGAGAGCATTGTGCAGAGAGAGGATCCCAGTGAGTCCTCAGTTGGGTACTGCTCAGTATAAATGTGACAAGAAATTACATGGGGTGTGTGGACTACCCAGGATTAGACTGAACCATCATGGAGATAACACAGGGGTGGGAGTAGCTCATGCTCCGTCCAGCCAGAGTAGGAAAGCTCACAACCTCTAGGCCATGGGAGAGAATACTCAGTATGACTTTGCTTCAGGAATAGGGCAAAATTAGCCCTGAACTGAAAACTCCTCTTTCTCAGCTAACCAAGCTTAAAAGTGAGATCCAAAAGGATGGAATATCACTGAACAGGGCTCAAGAATATCTGTAGTGCTACAAAAATATGCAGTACCCAATTAGACAAAATCTGCAATGAATATATCTAATAAAAAATTATGAGGCATTCTAAGAAGCAGGAAAATGTGACCCTTAACAAGAAGAAAAATCAGCTAACTGAAACTGGTCTAGAAATGGAAAAGATTAGTAGAGTAGATGGAATTAGTAGAAAGAAAATTAAAATAGTTATAACTATATTCCACATGCTTGAATGTTAGACAAAAACATGAATGGTACATAACAAAGACCCAAATGAAACTTCTGGAGATGAATACTACAATATCTGGGATGGAATTCACAACAGATAACACATTGCAGAAGCAGGGATTAGTGAACTTGAAGGTACTCATCAATAGAAACTATCCAACATGAAACACAGAGAAAAAAAATTTTAATGAGAAGAGCATCAGTGAGCAAAAGGACAACTTCAAATGGCCTAAAAGATTCAAGTCCCTGGAAGAGAGAAGGGTGGGAGGGGACACAAACAAATATTTGAAGAAATAACTAATGGTTGAAATTTTTTCAAATTTGATGAAAACTATATACTCACAGATGCAAGAAGTTCAATGAACCCCAGGCACAAGAAACATGGAGAAAACTATACAAAGGCACATCATAATCAAAATGCTCCAAATCAGTGATAAAGAGAACATCTTAAAAGCAGCCAGAGCAAAAAAAAATATGCTATGTACCAAGGAACAAAGGTAAGGATGGCATGAGAAACAACGCAAAGAAGAAAAAAGTGGAACATCTTTAAAATATGGAAAGAAAAACCTAACAAACTTGAATTCTGTGTCCAAACAAAAAGATATTTTGAAAACTAAAACAAAATAAAGATGCTTGCAGACATATAAAAACAGAGAGAATTCATCACTGGCAGGCTGGTAATACAACAGATATTAAAGGACATCCTCTGGGCAAAAGAAAAATGATACCAAATGGGGCTATGTATTTCTACAAAGGATGAAAAGCACTGGAAATGGAAATTATACATTTTTCTTGTGATTTAAGAGAAAACTTTAAAGATAACCGACCATTTAAAGAAAATACACTATAATATACATAACATAAATATAAAATATATGTAATATAATACAATATATTGTAATAAAAATATACTCAATTAATACCAAAGAGGGCCAAAAATAAGAAAACATAAAGAACAGATGAGACACGTAGGAAGACAGCAGATTTAAACTCAACTTTGATCACTTTAAATGTAAATTGCCTAAATATTTCAATTAAAAGCCAGAGATTGTCAGTTAAACTATAAAAAGCAAGACCCAACACTATGCTGCTTATAAGAAATCCACTCTAAATGTAAAGAAAGACACAGATAGGTTAAAAGAAAGGAAAATTAAAAGAAAGCTGGAGTGGCTAAATTAATAGCCAGCAAAGTAGATTTCAGAGCAAAGAATATTACTACAATAAAAGGTTCATTTTGAGACCCCGAATAGCCAGAGGAATGTTGAAAAAGAAAAGCAAAACTGGTGGCACCACAATTCCGGACTTCCAGCTCTATTACAAAGCTGTTATCATCAAGACAGTATGGTACTGGCACAAAAACAGACACATAGATCAATGGAACAGAATAGAGAGCCCAGAAATGGACCCTCAACTCTATGGTCAACTAATCTTCAACAAAGCAGGAAAGAATGTCCAATGGAAAAAAGACAGTGTCTTCAACAAATGGTGTTGGGAAAATTGGACAGCCACATGCAGAAGAATGAAACTGGACCATTTCCTTACACCACACACAAAAATAGACTCAAAATGGCTGAAAGACCTAAATGTGAGACAGGAGTCCATCAAAATCCTAAAGGAGAACACAGGCAGGAACCTCTTCGACCTCAGCCACAGCAACTTCTTCCTAGAAACATCGCCAAAGGCAAGGGAAGCAAGGGCAAAAATGAACTATTGGGACTTCACCAAGATAAAAAGCTTTTGCACAGCAAAGGAAACAGTCAACAAAACCAAAAGACAACTGACAGAATGGGAGAAGATATTTGCAAATGACATATCAGATAAAGGGCTAGTATCCAAAATCTATAAAGAACTTATCAAACTCAACACCCAAAGAACAAATGACCCAATCAAGAAATGGGCAGAAAACATGAACAGACATTTTTCCAAAGAAGACATCCAAATGACCAACAGACATATGAAAAAGTGCTCAACATCACTCGGCATCAGGGAAATCTAAATCAAAACCTCGATGAGATACCACCTCACACCAGTCAGAATGGCTAAAATTAACAAGTCAGGAAACGACAGATGTTGGCGGGGATGCAGAGAAAGGGGAACCCTCCTACACTGTTGGTGGGAATGCAAGCTGGTGCAACCACTCTGGAAAACAGTATGGAGGTTCCTCAAAATTTGAAAATAGAGCTACCATATGATCCAGCAATTGCACTACTGGGTATTTACCCCAAAGATACAAATGTAGGGATCTGAAGGGGTATGTGCACCCCGATGTTTATAGCAGCTATGTCCACAATAGCCAAACTGTGGAAAGAGCCAAGATGTCCATCGACAGATGAATGGATAAAGAAGAGGTCATATATATATACAATGGAATATCATGCAGCCATCAAAAGGAATGAGATCTTGCCATTTGCAACGACATGGATGGAACTGGAGGGTGTTATGCTGAGCGAAATAAGTCAATCAGAGAAAGACATGTATCATATGATATCACTGATATGAGGAATTCTTAATCTCAGGAAACAAACTGAGGGTTGCTGGAGTGGGGGGTGGGGTGGGAGGGATGGGGTGCCTGGGTGATAGACATTGGGAAGGGTACGTGCTATGGTGAGCACTGTGAATTGTGCAAGACTGTTGAATCACAGATCTGTACCTCTGAAACAAATAATGCAATATATGTTAAGAAAAAAAAAGAAGAAGATAGCAGGAGGGGAAGAATGAAGGGGGGGAAATCGGAAGGGGGAGACAAACCATGAGAGACTATGGACTCTGAAAAACAAACTGAGGGTTCTAGAGGGGAGGGGATGGGAGGATGGGTTAGCCTGGTGATGGGTATTAAAGAGGGCACGTTCTGCATGGGGCACTGGGTGTTATGCACAAACAATGAATCATGGAACACTACATCAAAAACTAATGATGTTATGTATGGTGATTAACATAACAATAAAAAGAAAAAAAAGTTCATTTTGTAATTAATAAAGGACAATTCATCAAGAGGACATAACGTTCCCAAATGTTTATGCACAGAGCCTTAAAATCCACAAAGCAAAATTTGATAAAAAGCAAAATTGAAAGACTAGATGAATCCACAATTGTAGTAGGTATTCCAATAGTCCTCTCTCAATAACTTATGGCATAAACAGAAAATCAATAAGGATATAGTAAACTTGAACACTATTAATCAAGTTGACCTGACTGACATTCATAGAACACCTCACCCAGCAACAACAGAATAAAAATTCTTTTCTTTTTCTTTTTAAGATTTTATTTATTTATTTGATGGAGAGAGACACAGCGAGAGAGGGAACTCAAGCAGGGGGGAGTGGGAGAGGGAGAAGAAAGCTTCCTGCAGAGCAGGGAGCCCAATGCAGGGCTCCATCCCAGGACCCTGGGATCATGAGCTGAGCCGAAGGCGGACACTTAACGACTGAGCCACCCATGCGCCCCTAAAAATTCTTTTCAAGTGCACGTGAAACATATGCTAAGAAAGGTCATATTTTGTGCCATAATGCAAGTCTCAATAAATTAAAAGGATTTAAATCATACAAAGAATGTTCCGTAACCACAATGGAATTAAATTATAAATCAATAACAGAAAGATACGTGGAAAAGTCTCCAAATATTCGGAAATTATATAACAGACTTGAAATAACCCATAGGGCAAAGAAGTAATCAAGAGGAGAAATAGAAAGCTTGAACTGAATGAAAATGAAAGCATAACACATTAAAATGTGTGGGATGCCAATGAAGCTGTATTTAGAGGGGAATTAAGAGCATTTAATATTTTTATTAGATAAGAAGTGTCTCACATCAATGATCTTGGCTTTCACCTTGAACATAACCAGACAGAATAGCAAATTAAACCCAAGGTCAGCAGAAGAAGAAATAAATAAATAATGATTACAGCAGAAATCAACAAAATTCATTTTCCATGCCACAAAAGACCAGAGATCAGAATCAGCATATTGCTGTGGAGTATTTCTTGGCATCTCAACCATGTGTAAAGGAATTCTCACCACCATTCTATAGGAAAGATGAAACTGGAAATGTGGGCCACTTGACTATGGGGGTGCAGATGTCATGAACAGAGAAGAGGGAACCAAGTGTCCCTGCTGGTTATCAGCCTGGCAGAGACATTGCTTCTCTTATTTGATGGGAGAGAGCGGGGGTAGAAGTCCAGTCTGGAAAGAGAATGCATTCTCTGCAACTGCTCTTTGGGTTCAGAATTTATGTAACACAACAGCTAAAATTCTTCCCTGTTCTTTTACATTCTTTGGCCCCATTGCAACGATCAAAGGAGAACCATGGACACACAGCATATTTCAATCACCCTCAGTGGCTAATGTTAGTTCTCTTGGCTTTTCATCTTTTTAGATGACTTATTAAATTCTGTTATCCTTTCTTAACCCCATGTCCCTCTATCTCCCAGATTTAGAACTTCAGAAATGAAAACACAGAAAAACAGCAACCATTTCCATATGTCTTATTCTTGGGAAGAACTCATGAAGGGAAATGACATGAACGTGACCAAATTGCTGGTAACAAGGTTGGAAAACAGCCCTGTGTTCAACCTATGTCCTGCTCCCATAGCGCTTTCCACTCTCTCCTTCCCACCTATGGTGCAAAGCAAACTTCCTTATTTCCTATATACCAATAGGAAGTAGCCTTCATTGGGTGTCTGCTAAAACTCTGTGAGAAGGCCATTACTTTTGATCCCACTTTCCGGGCAAATAGGCTGACTTAGGAAAGCAATGTTCCCCAAGTCACATAAGAGGAAGTGAGACTCAAACACAGATCGTCTGACTTCAGATCTCATGGTGTTCTGCCACGGAACACAACATCTAAAGGAGCCATACTTTATCCTGTAAATCACTTCATTCATTCATTCTTTCTTTTATTCGATCATTTATTCAACAAATGTTTACCCACACCTGCAATGTTCCAGACACTGTGCTAAGTGCTAGGAATACAGAGGTGACCAGTAGTCCATAAGTCAGTTGCTCTCCTGACCCCTTGGGATCCAGGTGATTTTAGCTTGAACCTCCAGTTTCATGCCCTGTGATTGTCCATCCCTTCTTTCAGTTTCTGTGATTTTCTTCGGCAGTTATATTCCCAGGTCACCTCTGACTGTTAGTCTCTGATATGTGCTATATCCCATGACTCACAAAATATCCCCTTCACGCAGAAACTTGTGACAATAGTAAGGTTTACAGGGGGTTTTGTGGTGGGCAGATGGCCAAGAGAGGAAGAAGAAGTTTACATGTCATGTCAAAACCTAAGGCAAATTCAAGTTGTACATTAGTTTCTTCTGATCTAAAATGTGCCTTAGTCATCCCCCACTGGACAGTGTCCATTGGCTACCTCCACACAGTTCCCCGCCTCCCAGGGGCCTCTCTGAGTTCCCTCTTCCTTTTCACTCACTCTCTCTCTATATATGTCTCCTCCTCCTCCTCCCTGTCATTAAGAACAAATTACTCTTCCTTTCCCATACAGATTCTGACTCAGTTAGCCAGGTTCCTCAGACACCTTGATCTTGCCTCTAAAGCCTCATCCTTCAACCTCCAGGGACTCAGAAACTTGTCTTTGCAAATGAAGACAGTTCCCTCCCTAAGAAGACATTCTGCCAGTTGTTGACAAGCATGCTTCAAGTAAGAAAATTGGGGCAAGGGAGGAATGCAGAGTGAGAAACCTTCATTTTGGAAACAGCAGTGCAATAGTAGGCCCTCAAAGGCTCTAAAGGTTACAGAAGAAGTGTCCCTGATAGATTTGGAAGGTGTTTCAGTTATGTACATGGCGAAAGACCTCTCCAAACTCCGTACATGAAAATAACAGCCATTGGGGTGCCCAGATGGCTCGGACTCAAGGTCAGGGGATCAGGTCTCCAGGGGGCGCTCCATGCTCAGTGTGGAGTCTGTTTGAGATTCTTTCTCTCTCCCTTTGCCCCTATCTTATGTGTGGCTGGTGCGGGGGCATGGACTCTCAAATAAATAAATAAATAAATAAATAAATAAATAAATAAAATTTTTTAAAAAGAGAAAAGAACAGTCATTTATTTGCTTATAATTCTCTGGAACAAGAATTCAGACAGAACACAGCAGGCATGGCTTGTCTCTGCTCCACAGTATTTGGATATCCACTGAATGACTTGACCAGTGGGAGAGGGCTGGGACAATTTGACAGGAGTCATTTGGTTGGCCCCTGAGTTCACATTGTTGTCTGGGTTCCTTGTCTCATGTGACCTCTCCATGAGCCAGCTTGGGATTCCGTACAAGATGGTCGTCTTGAGGGGGCTGAACTTACACGTCAACTGGCTTTTTCAGAGGTAGAATGTGACAGCTGCCAGTCCTCTGCAGGTTTGCTCTGAGAAGTCTCAGTCACTTCTGCTTCACAGAGAATCACAAGAGGGAAGGAAATCAAGTCCATCTCTTGAAGGGTGGGATAGCATACACAGACAGGAGGGGACGGAATCAATGACAGCCCCAGAGGGACAGCAATGGCCCAGGGGAGGCAGTGCCTGGGTGGAGTTTTGAGAAGTCACTAAGAGATATCTGAGTCAAAGAGAAAAGGTGATTCCAGGTGGCAGAGGGAACATGGGCAATGACTACTGTAAAATGAAAGCCTGTAGGTGAGAGGCAACATAATGTGATTGGCAATTGCAAGAAATTCAGAATGGCTACCCTGTGAGATTCTAATCCTGAGTGAAATGCTAGCTCTAGCTGCAAAGTTCATAGGGGCCCAACTACAGAGAATGGCATATACTCTGCAAAGGGCGCTGGACCTCACTGAGGATTTGGGGCAGAGGCACAGTCAGATGTGTGTTTTTGGCGAGTAGAGTTTGGTGAGCTCTACTCCGCAAGACAGATGACAGTGATCCGGATGAAAAGAAATGGTCATACTCGAGATGGGTAAAACACCATGCTCTGGGAAGGGGAACACATGTAAAGGGCAGGTTTTTTGAGGGGGGAAATGAAGTTTAGAAGAAGTTAGTCTTCTGATACCAGGTGTCCAGAGTTATAGTAAAAACATATCTTAGAGAGGGAAAGGTCTGGAGTGGTAAAATCACACTTGGAGCTCATCAGCAAATGGAAGTCAAGACAACAAAAACACAGGAAGTCATCCAAAGAAAGTGCAAAGAGAAACACGAGAAAAAGGACTGAGCAGAGAACCTGGGGGGAGCAGCAACATTTAAGGTTTCAATCTGCAAGGCTAGTTGTTTTGGAAGACCTTTGAGAAAATAGACTGTTTGGGGCCCAAAAAGATTCTTGTGCATGATAAATGCATAGTGAAGGCCCATCCAATAGGTGAATGATCATAAGGACAGAATTAGAACTTTTGCTTCCAAATGGGAATAGAATATCTACTTGACAGATAAGAAAGAAAATGTAAACAGAGTACGCAGCACAGGTACTCGAGAAAGGGCAGTTATTATTAAGATACAATGTAAAATGTAAAAATTCAAATATAATAAACTCAGGAAAGAGAAAAAAAAAAAAGAAGAACTTTTGCTTCCCAGAGTAAAGATGGCAAAACTTCCGTGAATGTATACTCAACACATAGGGACTTTCTGCCTAAAAGGGAAGGAACGTGGAAAAGGTTTAGACACCTCTGATTACAAAGGAAGAGTGTCCTATGATGGGAATCAGGGAGCGGCTTTCTTCCCAGGTTGCATCCAGGCATACAAACTTACATTCTTCAACTTCTCACTCTTTAGTGGTTGCAAAGCACATTTTGCTCCCCTTTGTGAGCCCCAGACCACTGATAAATATCACTTTACTTGGAAATTTTACAGCGATTGTTCTTATCCAGCGTTGCGTTGTCCCCGGTGCTGGGGAATCCAGACGTTCCAAGATGGTGGCTCCTGAAAATCTGGTGTGTGCTTGATGTCATGCAGCCATTCTCCCATGGAAAATACTCCTTCAAAATCATGGACAGAACAAGGCCTCCACTATGGAAAACCTACAGGAGGAGTTCCCATTGTTCTCGTCAAATGTCCAAGCTGTCCCTACAGGGCTGACACAGCTGCCAGCCAGGATGGGGGACAGGAGCTCACTAGGTGGGGGTGTTTCCCCCGCCTCATTGTAGTTTATTGGACATAACAAAGGATGGAGCCAGCTGGTGTGTAGTGGAGAGTAAGATGCTCAGAAAGCCCTCTCTCTTGGCCTATTATGTGATTCTGAGAAAGGAAGCTCAAGCAAGATCAATACATCCTCTGTGTGGACGTCAAACAGCTTGTGACGTGGGTTCTTCAGGGCTGTTTTTAGTGAGGATATTCCAGTCTTATGAATTTGACATGACTTTGGCTTGGTGCCCTGACAGAACGCAATGTAGGCATAATTCGATCTTCCTGTAATTGTCTATTTAACTTGGCAATCCAGACTAATTTTTTCCTGTGAAGTGAGCCCAGGACGTCACCAGGACAGTGATTGGGTTAATTAATGAGGCATAATAATGTGCATAATAAAAGCTTATGATCTGATTCTCTTCCTGCTGTTTTCCTCTCTCCTTCCCATAGAGAACTGCTGGTCTCACCAGAATCTGTGAGTCACGTTTCGTTAAAGGAGTCTCTTCTTCTTGTAAACAATATCAAGGGGAAAATAGTAACTCCAGAACCATCTGTTTGATTGAGTCCTTGACTTTTTTTTTTTTCATTTCCCCCCATTGCATGTTAAAGGAAGTAAATAGGAAAAAAAAAAATTCTAATTATATTGCTGTTTACTGATTACAGGATAACTTTTATTGTATTTGTTTTAAATATATTCTGATCCACACCCAATGCTTTTATCATCTTTCTGCTCTTTCCCACTCCCTCTTCTTTTTCTCTTTTGTATGTAGCTAATTAAATTTAAGCCTATTCTCAAGATTGTTTAAAGTTTTGCAGCCCAGTGACACCAGGAATAGCTTGCTTGCTTTGGTATCAACAGTCATTTGGGGAAAAGAAGTGCTTTTCCAGGTACCAATGGCAAGACCATTGGGCACACTGCACGGATATGGCTTTACGTTCTAGCAGTTTCATCTGGTATGGCTGAGTTTGGGAAAACCATTAAAGACTCTCCTAATATGAAAAAAGAGGATTCAACATCTTCAATTCTATAAATTGTTATTAAATAGTAACTACGTATGCAACAGGCACTGAGCTAGACCTGGTCACAGTAATAACATCAGCCTTGCCCATCACAAGGGATCATTACCAGGATCAAGTGAGATAAAATACATAAAAGTTGTCTGTAAATTATAAAGCACTGCTCGAGTCTGAGATTTATTGAGATTATTCTCACAGTAAAGCATCTGATAGTTGAATCAGCTCTTTCATGACCCCAGGGCAAACTGCCGACTTTATTGTTCGGGGCTGGGCAAGGAAATAACAGTGCACTAGGCAAAACTTGGCTTTAACATTTCTGTGCCTAATCCTTCCTCAGAAAGAAGAATCCTCCCCTCCATATCAGGATCACTAACTGATGCCATTTTACTGCTGTCATTTAGCACATGATTTCTTCCCATTGAAAATTCCTTGATCTCACAACTCCAAATTATTTTTCTAAAACTCGTTGCCATTCTTGATCAAAGTCAAAATTTGTCTAAAGCAACTTTTGCTAAAAAGAGAGCATAAACACTCTGCTGCCTGGTACAGGGTTCTTTGCCTGCGTTCGGCTCTCATCACTGTCAAGAATCTGGAAGTTGCAATCTTACTGGAACACAAGGGTGGACAGATAGGGTGCATTCCATGTGAGTCACAGGTGATGAAGTCATACTCCAACTTCTCGACAGCTAGGCACATCAGAAACAACAGTGGCTGTTGTATTCATCAAAGGAAAGATTTACTCTTTCCTGCTATTGAACTTCATTGACTGAATCACTTTTCACAAAGGATAGTAACATTGTCAGATCTGCTATCCTTTCATTAATACACCTCCCGCCTTTGGGAAGTGGTGACAAATGTTTGCATTGTTTCCCAACAACCCCTTAAAAGGACTCTCTGGCACCTAGGATTTTTTTTTTAAGATTTTATATATTTATTTGACAGAGAGAGAGACAGCACAAGCAAGGGGAATGGCAGGCAGAGAGAAAGGGAGAAGGAGCCTCCTCGCTGAGCAAGGAGCCCATCGCGGCCGAGCAAGGAGCCCAATGCAGAATTCGATCCCAGGACCCTGGGATCATGACCTGAGCTGAAGTCAGACACTTAACTGACTGAGCCACCCAGGCACTCCTGACACCTAATATTTTAAAGTTAAAGTTAACTGAAAATTATTTTAAGAATTTTGTCATTCAGGTATGGTTGCCAGAGAAGGAAAAATGAATTATCATGAAAATTACTGTCGCTATGGAATGAAAGCCTCATATTTCTGTTCTAAAACAGGGGACAGAGGTACAAATGACACACAGTGTCTATTGTCTATCTGAGAGTACAATTTTAGACAAGAGCAATCTACGTAAACATACGGAAAAAACCCAAGATTAAGATAACAGGCCTTAAAAATTCAGGAGAAAAAGTGGTCATGGTGTGTGACAGAAAGAACAAGAAAGAAAGAGTTGGAATTAAGAACTATTTTGAGAAATTACAATTTGGAACCCAGAAGGAGTCAGGAATATATCAACTTACCAATTATTCAAAAAATGCAGATGGCTTTTGAAGCATGATTTTATTGTCTGCCTTTTCTTTCATGGGAATGGTCTCACAAAATTAGGGAAAAACCACTCTGTTGAAGGAAAGCTCAGTTTACAATTAGTAGTCTAAGGAAGTACTGCACACAAGTTATTCAAAACTCAAGCCAGTGATCACTAAATGCCATATAAATAGCACATTGGAATAATTTGGGAAGTTTAAGGAGGTAGAATTTTATATAAGTCTGGGATTCATTTTTCTGGGCTAATTAATTTTTCTACTCTTTCAAATTTTGTTATTCCTTAATCAATTTCTAGAAACAAAGTCCCAGCCATGCTTCCAGGCAAGGACTCAGTCCTTGCAGTAGAGCTGACTTATCTGTTTGTGACCCTGCTGGGAGTCCCCCCCAAAGCCTTCTCCTGCAGCCAGCTGGCTCCCACTCCTGCAAGTTGCTCAGATCCCTCCCCATCTCCTGCATTAGAGCCACATTCCCTGCTTTTGTCCCCTTGACCCTTTGATGTCCTGGCTTCTCACCCCAGATTCTGCTCCTAGCCCACTATTTGGTGATCATCTTCAGCCTGTCCTCACACCTACCCCCACCAGACCTTCCCCACAGCATTCCTTTGTCTTATGGATCCCCTCTGCTAAGAGACTTTCTTGCCACTAGCGTATTCCCAATGGATCCAAATAAAATGAGATCTCCTCAGCCATACCTTTATGGCCAGGGAAGAGGATTGATCTTTATCAGATGCACATGTGATCATTCTCTCACTGAATAATTATTGATTCAGCACCCATTATTTATTGGCTCTGTTTTAACAAGTTATCCACAAGACAGATAAGTTGACATCTTGATGTATAAAATTCTTGCTGCATTTCAGATTATTTCTTTAGGAGAAATTTCCAAAGCTAGAATTATCTGGTCAAAATGTACAAATGCAATAAGCCTTTAGATACATAGTCTTAAAATGCTTTCCAGGAAGATTATACAAATCTACATGCCCACCGGACTGTAGGATGTTGCCAGCAAGACTGTGTCTCACTAGCTTTGAAGACTTAGAAAGGATCTGGGAAATTCTGAAGAGTCTTCCTTAGTTTGTAATTTTCTCCAGGCCCAGTCTTGAAGCACCTCTCAGAGAGGTTTCATCTGGAGATCTTGGAGCTAAGCGAGAGAAGAGAGGGCAGCAAAACAGCAGTAGGGAGACTCAAAGAGCGGGCAGAATCCATCCGCATAGCTGGTCTGCACATGGAGAAGAACATAGGCCTCGAAATTTGGAGGAATAGCTATATCCTAGAAGAAACCAAACAGGAAGTGCAAATAGGTAAACAATGGCCAACACAGCTAATAAAAATAAGTCCTTGGATCATAGCTAGCTCCCCCCAAATCATTTATGTTATCTCGGGAAGGTTTACTTCATTCCATTAATCAGCCTCCACTGCTTTCCTTCAATAAGTCAGTCCTTTACTAAATGTGCTTCTTCTCTGAGCCCTGGCCCAGAGGAGCAGTGATGAAGCAGAAGGATGAGGATGATCTTGGGCCGGGAGGCCTTGAGTCACTGCTAAAGATTTTCTTCAATGTGCTAATGCCCCACAGATCCAGGCAAGATTTAGAAAAGACTAGAAATATAGAGCTCTCTTCACTGAAGAAAACATCTTTACTTATTTTGCCCTTGGCAGCAAAACAAGTATATTTAACAGCTACATAATTTATTATCAACTTTGAGATTAAGGACACCTGTAAACATCTCTTTTGCTTCTTTGAATTAGCCAAGCGCAAATCAAGGACCTTGCCAAACAAGGCAATGGAAAAAAAATCTACTGGAAAATAATAAGGTTATGGATGAATCAAATTAAAACCATCCCATTGTCCTCCTAAATGATTTAGAAAATGAAATAAAATAGTTACCTCTGTTTCGAGCCATGACAAGCTCTCAGAAAATTCAGAAGGCAAAATGCCAAAACCTTCATCAGTCACTAGGGGAAGCAGTGAGTGCTGGAGGAAAATTCAGAATCCCTGGGACCCTGGAGAGAAGCAGAGAATCCTGCACAGGGAGGTGAAGAAGAATGTGACATCTTCTACCCATCCCCCTGACTCCAGGAAGAGCCAAATTCTCAAAAGAAACAAGAGTTCCCAACTGTTACTGGCCAATACACAATCACCCTGGCAATCTCTACCATGGGAAGAGAGCTCTTTCCCAAGATCAGGGACTGTGAAGGAGATATTTTTGACGGGGGACTGTAGGCTCATTTTCTCCTGGGTGGCTACACCCCTTGAGTTGAACTGGACAAATTGATATTTTAATGTTCGGTCTAGTGAAAATGTAAAAATAGGTCATGTAAATGTTATTTTTTAATATAATTTTTTTAATGTTCCCATTTCATAGCTAGGCTCTGTGAGGTTAGACCTCAACATTTCTAAAACTTTGATGACGAGAGGTAAGGACAAAAGGGCTATTCAAAAATTGCCAGGAAAATTTCTCCCCCTTTGGCTGTGAAGGTAGAAACAGGCATCTCTGTAGGGCAGCCTCTTTAGCTGCTTCGTCAGCCCTCTTGGTCAATTAAGTTCTCATTATCCTTGGTATTACCACTGGGCTTCAATAAAGTAATCCAGATGCAAGTTTTCCCTCTGACGATGTGTTTTGTTTAATAATGTGCCGTGGGGGGATGGGGTTCTATAGAAAATTCACCCCACAGTCCTAGCTGGAGGTCTGGTATTTCGGTGGAGCACATCTGGGAACCCTAGTCCCCAAAATGGTATTAAGCAGATCTGAGGAGAGGAGCCGAACTGGAAGTCAGTGTTGAGAGAGAGGTGGACAGATGATAAGTTTGAACAAGGCCAGAGAGCTAGCTGTCTCAAGGATCAAACAAAAGAAGTCAAAGAAAATAGAAGCAATCTCTGGCAGCTTCGGATATTTGACATTGTGGTTTCTGTGGACTTTATCCTTTTTAATTGAATTAGATTTTCATCTGAGGCAATTTGTGGAAAAATGGTAATATCTACTCAAATTCAGATGCTGACATCTCAGAATGATAATTGAAGGCCAATGGAATGTTCAAAGGTAGCACTTGGGAAGCCCTTAGGATTTCTTTTGTGTCTAATTGGAATTCCATCTAAAAGCTGTAGCTCCTTTAGAAAAGATTCCTTAAGAAATTGAGAATTCTTTCCATATGCTCTCATAGATTTCAGGCAACATAGTTTATTATGAATAGTAACAATTTTGTTCTCTTATTCTAATATCTATTTATAACTCACCTAATGGTTATTAACCTAGAATAATACTCAACTTATTTCAAAGCTTTGTAGCAAACAGACTTTCATTAAATCATAAAATTCCCTCCCCAGCTGTCACCTCCATCTGCTGGGGAGAACACAGTTGCAGTTTCAGAACACCCTGAATATTCCTTTAAGACTGTGGATTATCTTTTTGCTTTCAATCTTTGATTGTACACTTCATGAAAACTACTCATATTGCCTGACAAAATTTGGGCCTACTTACTGACTTTGCTCCCAAAGAAAAATGTTAAAATTTCCTCAGATGTTTCTTCCAAACCCAAATAGTGCAGATGGCGAAGAGTGGCAGATTGGGAATCTGACAGGCCTGCGTTCTAATCTCAGGTCTGCCATTGACCAGGTATGGACCTTGGCGACTCCAGGGACACCTCGGGGCCTCAGTTTCTACATCTGAGAGCAAAGACGATGGTACTGATCTCATAGGCTCATTGAGCAGAATAAATGAGAAAGCTGGTGTCGTCACTTACATAGCCAATGCCTGGCACCGAGTCAGTCCTACTGCCCAAGAAATTTGTTTATTAATTCATTTGGGATCCTCCATCAGGATATCCTGCTGGTCAGTACTTTGTATTCAGTGTTTCAGCCATAAAATGCCCACCACGATCTCCTCAGCTTTCTGGTCTTTGAAGGACATAACCACAGATCTTTTGGATGTTGTCGGTGGGTCTTGCTCTCCTGTTCGGCCTCCCGTGTTTGGGCAGTTCGTGCCTGACCTCTGTTTCCACCCCGAATTCTATGGGGATCTGGCCAGGGCAGCGAAACAGAAGGACTGGCTCAAGGCACAGAAACAGCAGCTGTGGTTTGATGAAAATCAGGGGAAGGAGGACGCATGCTCTCTCTGCCACCCTTTAGCTGCTTGAGCTTCGGGTTTTCCACTGAAACACAGAAATAGCAACACATACATCTAAGGGTTGTTAAGGATAAAATTCACGTGAAAGTACAAAATGCTATGAAGTTGTAGGTGTTTATTATAACCTACATTCAATACCCTTATTTATGAACCGTAGCAGCACTTTGCTGGTTCTGTTGTATAATAATAATGTAATTTTGTAATAATATGTTCCACATTTAGCTTATTATATGTTAGACTCAGAAATCTGTTTGTCACATGTGCCCACAGTCAATTATTCTCTGTGCTGATGCAGTCCCCTTGATTCTGTCCCCATTCACCACATGTGGACAAATTGGTCTCAATAGTGTAGTGTGCAATTATCTCTCCCCAAACTCCTACCACAACTCACAAGGCAAGACTGGTTACACTGCTTCCTACTTTACTGCGTTTGTTTTTCTTCCCTTGGACTACATCTTCTAGTCCTTGTTTATCATTCCAGTTGCCCAGGACAATAATGTTTTCAGTACTCCTTTCAATTTCTGTAAGTCATTTGTTGCTTCTACGTTAAGAGGAGCCCTATTCTGACTTCTCATGGTTGGAGTTATCACTCGAACAAGGAGTCCTACTTAACCTCTGAGTCAGCCCAATCCCAGTGCATCTGGTTTTCCTACATTTGCCCTTGTTCGTATCCCTTAATTTGCATGCTTCGATGTCTCTTCAGAGGTGGGCATGGTTGATGTTCCTCATTAGATTATACATAGGTCACCTGACACCGAGGGAGGTCCATCTCCAAATGTTACTGAACCACTAAGCTGCTCTCCTCCTATCAGAGAGGACGGTAAGGCTTTGTCAGGAATAATTGTGAAAGGCTTTGAAATGGACCAAAAAGATTATGGAGTACCTTTACAACAGAAAACTAGGTATTGCCTAGCGTTCTCCCCCAGGTTATAGGATTCTATCAAGTCTGCACTTGTCATTGTCTTTGAGCTATTTTTTAAGGCTTTAAGTTTTAGAATACTGATATTAATGCACATTAAATTTATTTGTGGAAATACAAGCGAGTTTTATCCCATGGAGGTGAAACTGATATAACCTTGTCTGGTGTCATAAGCCAATTTTGCACATACTGCACAAATTCATTACAGCATACCTGATTACTTAAATATGTGTCTGCTCCTCGGATTTTCCCTTGGGCAAGTTTTTAAACACCTTACTAGCTTCCTCATTAATTAACGAGCTACATAAAATCTCCTACACTTGTTTATTTTATGTTTGTATGGAAGTCAGGACTTACCTATTTTTCACAAGTAAATTATTATTTAATAACTTTATTTAGCCATTGGCCCTATGAGTAATCATAGGACTTCCAACTCTTCCTCAGAGAGTGCAATCTAGACTCATTAAAGTCTCTTTACATGGCCCTCAAGTTTTATACTCAGTTAGTTTACCTCTAAATGAGGCATGAGAAAGCCCCATAGGAGGACCTTCCTTTCCTTCTCTCTTTTTAATTTTTTTTTATTTGAGTATAGTTGACACACAATTTTACATTAGTCTCAGGTGCACAACATAGTGATGCAACATCTCTATACGTTCTGCTGTGCTTAGCACAAGTGTAGCTCCCACCCGTCACCACACAACACTATCACAACACCATCGATCATATTCCCTGTGCGGTGCCTTTCATTCTTGTGACTTCTTCCTTCCATAACTGGAAGCCTGTACCTCCCACTCCCCTTCCCCCATTCAGTCCCTCTCCCCACCCCCACCCCCCCGCAACCCTCAGATTTTTCTCTGTATTTCTAGGTCTGATCCTGCTTTTTGTACATTATACAGCCATAAAAAGGATAAGATCTTGCCTTTGCAACAACACGGATGGACCTAGGTGGTATTATGCTAAGGGAAATAAATCACACTGAGAAAGACAAATACCGCATGATTTCACTTGTATGTGAAATCTAAAAAAAAAAAAAACCACAAATGAATAAACAAACAAAAAGCAGAATCAGTCCTCTGCCTTCCTGAGTCCATCTCCACCGAGCTAAATTCTCAAGTGGTCATCTTTGAGTTTTCATTTTTGTTGGCCCAAAATATCCAGATAAGAACACTTATGGCTTCTCCCAGTCTCTTATTATCAGTATTCATATTTTAGATGGATTAATTGATACATCTAGAAAAGCCCAGAGCATCCAATTTTATGAGAAGGAGTCAGAGACTGGACAAAGATGAGGGCGAGAATTCCAGTGAGAGTAGCAGCTGGGGGAGGAGGAAAACAAGAGGGCTGGACTGGAGGGCGCACTGGATCCTGGCTGCTGGAGATGGACATGGAGGATGGACAGGGAGGACTTCTATTTTCTCCCCTGGCTTTCCAGATGGTATGTAAAACCTGGGCAAGTAGAAACTAAGGGCTGGACATAATAAATGTTCAGTAAATATGTGTTAATAAATGAATGAGCAAAAGAATGGAAGCAATGAATCAAAGAAAATAGATCATGGGACAACTGGGAAGATCAATGTCTTGGGTAATCCAAGGGCTGATGCTAGCCCTTCAGTCTGAGCGTTTCTTGGCTCTACCACTTCCTGGCTCTGTAACTTGAACAAGTCATTCTTGTGAGCATTCATGACTTTGCCGGGAGATGGGTATCCTGGAGAAGTGGAGTGTCATTAGACGCTATGCAATGACTAGATCCTGACGTGGGTGATGGTGGTAGGGGGAGAATCATGAGGGGCTGAGGCGTAAGAAAGAAGTTAGGAGAGCCAGGCCAGAGTATCATTCATTATGCACGAGTAAAGGTTCTTTGGAAGGTTCGCACAGTTGAGCAGCCCAACTGATTGAATTAACAAAGGGATTCGGGTACTTGAACAGGGTAGAAGTTGTTCCTGGAGTAAAAAGTTATTTTTGAGATAAGCGCTCACTATTTCCCACCTATTCTTACAGTCTTAAAAAATGTTTCTGCCCGTACTTGGCTGAGGCTTTAATCAGCCTGAATACTTTCACCTGACATCCACCACCTTTTATAGTATTGGCATCAAATTAGTTAAATTAATGAGTATAATTTCATCACTTACAACTCTCCTACATGTATGCCATGATTTAATCGAATGGAGCTTCTTACTGTTCTCAACCCTGCCTTGCATTTTCCCCACTCCCTTGCTTTTATTCAGGTTGTGCCTTTGCCTAGAATGTCTTCTCACACTTTCTGACCTTTTCAATTATAGAACCTCTGTATGTATAGAACCAATGTATAGAACATATACATACTCTTCAGCTGTAATGCAAACCTTTTCTATAAAGTCTGCCATTAGATCGGTCCCCAAAATACACCATCGCCCACCTTTCCATTTCTGGATCTGATACAGCTTATGAAGTTTATCTCCATGTATCACTTTTTGCCATTATGTACTTAGGGATCCTCCTCTCTCAAATACATGCTAAGGTATTTGGGGGTCAGGACTCTCTTACCTCTCTATTCCTTAAAGTGCTGAGACCATTTTCTTCTGCATAGGAGACTTTCAATAAAACTATCTTGAATTAATGAATGAATACATGAACAAATGGACATATCCATACCATTGGCTGTTGTCATTATCTCCACCAGATGTTGAGGAGCAAATTCAGACTTACTAGAATTTCACAGATTGAAACAAACTTCAAAGTCCCTCTCCGAGGAAATTTATGCTCAAGATCCAGACTCACTTGGTCCTGGGAGTTTAGCCATCTAGAGCTTCTTTAACTTTTCCATTTTTCTTTGTTTTACTGCTGCTAGTAAACATGCAAATCTTCAAAGACCTTGCATAGGGTCTTCAACAGATGTGCTGTTGAAAGGAGCATGCTCCCCATTATTGACCTTTACCAGCAAGGCTGCCGTACAGAGAATGTTCCAAATACATTGCACGCTCTGGTAACACCAGCCCCACATGTTCTGCACTGATGGATGATGGTTTATAAAGTGCCGTAAGGAATTTTGGAGGGATAATATTAGAATGTTAAGGACGAATTTTGTTTTTCAGGCTACATGATGAATTAATGGGCTTATTTATTAGGAAGTTTATTTCTTTTCAATAAGGTTATTTTAATGGATATGAATATTTGAAATAAAGACAACAAGCTCTTTACAGCTCCCTCTCAAAATAAAGGTTCCTTGCCGGGTTCCTTTTAGGCATAGTTGTACTAGATCTTGGGGAAAGAGTGTATGTCCCCCGGACTTCCAGGAACTGTGTCCTACCATGCTAACTGGGAACCGTTTGCTGGTATGTTTATTTGGTCTGCTTGGAATGGTAGCCAGAGCCACACTACCTCATTAGCGGCTACATTTGTCAGAGCTGCCACCTTAGGAGAATATAACTCACAAAGAAGTTTGGAAATGCAGGTGACATCAATGGCTGCCAAAGCCCACTTGGAAAAGCCATTCGACCTTCTTCTGCAGGAGTCTGACCTCCTCGGCAGCCTTTCTTGGCTACCTTCTCCCTTCCTTGTTCCAACCGGGCAAATGTGTTGGCCCTCTGGTTTTTCAGGGAGCCAGGCCATGCAAGAAATACCCAACAAGTGGGCTGCTGCAAGCTGTCTTCCTGATTTAGAAGACTCAGGGGGGAAACAAAAGCCACCTATAAAGGCCTTTTGATTTTTAACATAAGCTTCGGTTTGAGTTGTAAAATGTATCTCATTGGTCATCTCGGTCTGAAGTGCCTTCCATTCCCTAATTCCATCAGTGTGTAAGCGCCACAGCCGCCGAGCCTCTGGCACCTGCAGGGCACCCCCAAGAGAGACACTGAGCACGGACGGTTTCATAGGCAAGGACCCTAATGGCAAAAATCTCAAGATTTGTTTTTCAAATAAATGCATGTGAAGTGAAAACAAAACAAAACAAACAAACAAACAAATAAAACAACCCTCCAATGTCAATGAGCCAGAGACCGTTTCAATGGTGAAAAAGGAGCCTTATGAGAAATTATCATCCAGTCTCTGATTTAGAAATGTAGAGAGAAACAAATTGGCCCAGAAAAGATAAGAAAGAGGACACTCTTTAATGAGTGTCATACCTGTGTTCCAATCAAGGCCTCATTGCAGCTGAAATGTTTGTTTCTAATGAAGAAGCATTTCTTAATTTAGAGGCTAATCCTCAGAGATTGTTTTGGAGGCCAGAACATTTCTTGGGTTTAGGTGGCGCGTCTGCTCACGTTGCTGTCAGTCTCGGAGAGTTTGTAAGATCAAGGGAGGGTAGGACTGGATTAGAGCAGAGCTGAACTCTGAACAACATTCTGCAGTGACATTGCTCCAAGGTCCTCAATCTCTACCTCATGCTGCAGTTGTCACTTGGGTTGGCAGTGGGATCACGGGTTGATGGAGGAACATAGCAGGTGCTAAGATCCGGTCTCTGTAGAGACGGGCATCCCGCCATAGCTGTCAGCACACAGGAGGGAGCAAGGAGGAGCACCCTCCCCTGCGCAGGGCAGAGCGTGTCAGGGCACCCGCCCCACACAGCCATCCCTGGCAGCACACAGGATCCTCAGGGTAGTTTCTAGTCATTTCTGTGACTAAAAGGTCACTATGCTCTTTTCTTTCTACTCGACCCAAATACAAATGGCTGCTTCTCTCACATCCAAAGGCCCCTGAGGAGAGGCTTTGTGGGGGAAAAAAAAATCAATATTATTCAGAGCCTTTTTTCCATTTAAACATTTTTATATATAAAAAGTCAGGAGACATTGTGGAATCAAATAAAAAACTTAGCTGAATGTCAGTGACCCAGCAGGATACTTCAAAGACTTTTCCATCTTACTCAGTGGACTTTAGACCTGGATGCAAATCTAGGTTTCGCAGCTGGCTAAGTTCTAGCTTTGTATTGCTAGATGTCAAATAAGCACATATCAGCGTTTCTAAACTCGTCACTGCATTCTCAGTACCGATCTATATTTATATCTTTAATAAGTGAAAGATGGAGTAAACCACATGCCATGAAAATGCATTATTAAGTCCTTTTTAGTTGGAGGCCATGCAGCAAGGTGGAGAAAGGCAGTGATAAATCACAAGGAAATGGGGAGGATGGTCTCTGCTCTGCGCCAGCAGCCAGGTCACCCCGAGCAAGTCTTTTAAACCCCTTTGGCCTCAGTTTTTCATCTATAAAATGGCTTTACTGCCCTGTTTACCTCAGAGGTCAAAGAAGAGAAGATCTAGTTAAAAACACATTTTACATCCTATGTGGAATTCTATAATTCTATAATAATGCATGGGTATGCATCATTCATACCCAGAATCCCTCAGAAGAAAAAAAATGGTTTGGTGGAATATTGGTTTCACGATGGATCCTGATGATTTTTATAGCAGAAGAATAGACACAGAACCGTTCATTGGTGAACTCCTCAGACACATTTGTAGACACCCAATCTCTAGGTGATAAGCTCTTAGTGAGGTTATCATAGTGATTTGCCTAAAGGCAAAGTCCCCCTCTCCTGGGAAGTCCTCTTTTTTCCTTCCAATCTGCCTCAGCCCCACAGGGGACCCCCTCTGGGCTGGCCATCCCTCAAGAGGCCATCCCTCAAGAGGCACAGGTGAGGTGCTTCTTCAATGTCCCCCTTATACACCCCGCGACTGGCACAGTGATTGGTATTCCTGTGGACTAGCTCGTGGAAAGCCTAAAGTCAAATCTAAGAGTCCTTGAAGGACCCTATTTTGTCATGGAAATGCAAACAAAAAATTTTCCATTTGACTCCATATAGATCATGATTTTTTAAAACAAAACTTGCCAAATTTCAAAGTAATTTTTGAGCAATATTGGTTTTTTTCAACAAAACGAATCACATTTATGCTGTAACTACCTCCTCCTTTCCCCCTCCTCATAACCTGAGATTATCTTTCTTAAGAATTAATTCCCAAAATTATATCTCCTTGGGGACCTAGCAGTTCAATAAAAACCTTTAAGGCCAAAATTCTAGGAAGTGGTACAGTTAGAGAAGGGAGCCGCCTGTGTAGTGAAAGCCCTGTCGATGACCCCAAACTTCCTCCGGCCACCTGATCAGGATCCCTGGGCAGCTCGGCTCACAGATTTGAGGGGATAGGCAGCTGTCCCTCTTTTCCCAGCTATGAGGAAGTGGGTAACCCAGAACATGGCATTCTGTCTCTGACCTGTGGCCATTCAGTGAGAGGCCATTCAGTTGCTGGTCCAGCCCTGCTCACAGGTGAGGTTCATCAGTGGAACCCCAGCATGGCACAACTAATTCCTCTCTTCCCCAGATGTAGAGTTATCAGATACACTATTGGGCAGCAGAGGGCAAGATGGAAAGTGCTAGGGGCTCAGCCCTGCCCAGAGCCATAGAAGAAAAGGATAGCCCAGTATCCAGCTGATGAGGGCTCACTTGTAGTGTCCTCACATACAAAAACGACACACGTGCAGAGTGAAGGCAGGCCTCCATCTCCCCCTGCGCTATTGCAGACGGTGTGTGTCTGCACAATCCATCTCCGGGGCATGTGTGAGGGAGGTGGGGCAGAGTGGGTAATGGGAAACATAAAAAATACAGCTAAAACAGAGAGTTGCAATTGCAAATGGCCCTTAACCAACACCAGGCCTCATCTGCTGTTAGTGTTTGAAGTCTGTAGACAGAGGCCTGTGCCATTCCCCTCCAATTTCTCACGCTGGAGCTCATCAGCAGTGGAATGCAGAGAGACGAAGCCTCTGGCTAGGGTCTGCTGTGAGGAACCAAAACCAGGTCCATGGGGTGAGGCCGTGCATGTCCTGGATGACCCAGCTGTCTTCCAGGGGTGAGAAATTCACAAGGTGATTGGCAGTGATGTCCACTCAGGGAAGGGCTGTGACAGGTCTATCAGATAGAGGAAATGCAACTCAGGCTGTGAAAAGGGAAAACAAGAATCTAGAACAGCAGCTTCTCAGAGATGTCCTCAGAGCTGCAGCCTTCGGAAGGGAAGGGGAGTTATTTGGGTCCCACTAAGAGAAATACATTAACTTGGCATTTGATGGTACATTCCTGGGTTCCTCTGGGGTACTGTCTTGGGAAGCGCTGATTAGTTTGAACGCTGTCTTCTGTAGGTCAGGTCACATCCCTTCCTTTGCCTTTCTGCATTATCAGAACATCAGGAGTTCCAATTGTTTTACAACTAAAATCTCAAGTCACTTAAAATAATTGGTAATTAATGCTATAGCTTGGATTAAGCCCTTGAGCTGTACCAGTCCGCCAAACCACAGGTGTTCCTCAGTCTCTTCTGCATGAACTCTGAGTGTCTCTGGATATACCTTTTTTTTTTTTTTGAATATTTTTTTTAAATTTTATTTTATTATGTTAGTCACCATACAATACATCATTAGTTTTTGATGTGGTGATCCACGATTCATTGTTTTTGTATAACACCCAGTGCTCCATGCAGTACATGCCCTCCTTAATACCCATCACAGGTCTAACCCATCCCCCCACCCCCCTCCCCTCTGAAACCCTCACTTTGTTTCCCAGAGTCCATAGTCTCTCATGGTTCATCTCTCCCTCCGATTTCCCTCCCTTCATTTTTCCCTTCCTTCTCCTAATGTCCTCCATGCTATTCCTTATGTTCCACAAATAAGTGAAACCATATGATAATTAACTTTCTCTGATTTGACTTAGCATAATCTCCTCCAGTCCCATCCATGTTGATGTAAAAGTTGGGTATTCATCCTTTCTGATGGCTGAGTAATATTCCATTATATGTATGGACCACATCTTCTTTATCCATTCATCTGTTGAAGGGCATCTCGGCTCTTTCCACAGTTTGGCTATTGCGGACATTGCTGCTATGAACATTGGGGTGCATATGGCCCTTCTTTTCGCTACATCTGTTGGTACAGCCACTTTGGAAAACAGTGTGGAGGTGCCTCAAAAAATTAAAAAAGAGCTACCCTATGACCCAGTAATTGCACTCCTGGGTATTTACCCCAAAGACACAGATGTAGTGGATATACTTTTTTTTATTCATTTTTCAAGAACTTTCTAGTGCCTAGTACAATGACAAGACATATTCTATTTTTTTTGATGTGTTAATTATAGATTTATAGGTGATTCTTCCATGTCCAGAATCAGGAAAATAAATCACTAGGCAAATCCAGCAAAAATGTATGTCATATTCCAAACTCCTAGCCCTTATTTAACTAACTGAATTACCTAATGAAATTGGGAGAGAGACTCTAATTTTTTTTTTTAAGATTTTATTTATCTATTTGAAAGAGAGAGAGAGCACGAGCAGCAGGTAGCAGCAGAGATAGAGGGAGAAGCAGGGTCCCTACTGAGCAGGGAGCACGACTCAGGGCTGGATCCCAGGATCCTTGGGATCATGACCTGAGCCAAAGGCAGACGCTTAACTGACTGAGCCACCCAGGTGCCCTGAGACTCTAATTTTCATCTACTATTTCCCTCATTTAGCAACTATTTATTGAGACCAACTCTTTGTCGGCTCTGGTCTAGCTGAAGATTAAAGGCCTACTTAAAGGCAGATTTATGGAGAATGGTGTGTTTTTTACAACCAAAACCTCAGCTCATTTGCTATAAGCAGCTCTCAACAAATAATTTCGGAATTTATATGTCCTTGCTAACTACTCACCTCCTGAAAAAAATCTGTTTAACAAATAATCTACTTGTTTTTAGGCACTCCATTTATAACATATCTTAGGGACTTCTGGTCCGGACAAGATGGTATAGACTTGTTTCTCTCTGCTCCTTCACACTAAGTACAATCAGAAGCCTTGGAAATCATTCAAGGGCAACCAAAAGAGAACCCCAAAAAGTAGAAATAAGAAGACAAAATGGTAAGAGACCCCAGCACTGGAGGAACAACACAGTGGCATTGCCTCTTGCAAACTCCCAGCTCACAGAAAAAGGTGACCCACACCTCATGTTTCCTGACCCCCAACCTAGCAACAGAAGGTGGCTCAGGTGGATTTATGTCCCCTCTATTGAATGACAGACCTGCCAACCGCAAAAGGGTCTCACTGACAGCAAGTAGTCAGGGGAGGTGCTTCTCTTCTTCACCAGGATGGGACTTTCTACTGACCCAGGGATGTCAGGCAGTCAACCTGGAAGCTCATTAAGGGAGACTTCACCACAACAAGCCCCCTGATTTGGGAAACACTGTATTCCCTGCTGGACCTCAGAATTTTCTCCCTACCAAGGGACACTAGGGAGCCAGGGCTACCTACAAAGGGAATTCAGTTACAATAAGTGGCCAGCCCGCCTTTGTCTCCACAGGCCTGAGACTTCCCTCTCATATCTAGAGACATCAGGTAGCCAGGAAGCACCATGAAGAGGGCTCCTCAGCATTATAGATGACCTACACCAGGATGTCTCTTCCTCTCAATGGGCCAGACACCCCTTTCTCTACCTAGACTCAGGCAGCCTGGAAAACTTCTTAAATTTCCTGAGCAGCAACCACTGGGAGTTTCAGCTGACCGGATACACCAAGCAGACCAAATTAACATGGCAAATTTCTTTTCTTTTTTTTTAATTTTATTATGTTATGTTAATCACCATACATTACATCATTAGTTTTTGATGTAGTGTTCCATGATTCATTGTTTGCGTATAACACCCAGTGCTCCATTCAATACATGCCCTCTTTAATACCCATCACCAGGCCAACCCATCCCCCCACCCCCCTCCCCTCTAGAAC